>NW_010328890.1:0-11341 GCF_000700745.2 Antrostomus carolinensis
TTTGATAGTAAAGAGAGCTTGTCAACTGCGGCAGAGTGCGTCAAGGTAAGAGGGTCCAAAGAGGGTGGTGTGGCACGATTGGCCAAATCAAAGGCTGCAGAGCTTGTAAATCCTCTTTTCTAACCCAGTGTTAGCTGTTGACTCTTGAGGGGGTCTCCAGAGAGGTTTCCTGTGTTGAAAGGTTAATATTCAGTTGGAGCTGGTTTGGGTTTTTTTAATTTAGCAGAGGAAAGCAGTAAGATGAAAATACACAGCAAGAAAAACTCTGCCTTTATCAGAAATGCAAAACGTGTTTATTTTTAATTTGCCTTTGACCAGCAGGAGGTCCTAAAATTTACATAAGCTACACCTGAGTGATGAGTATTTTGAAGAATTTTTATTTGTTTCCAAGCCTATCCTAGACTACATTTCCATAATTTTTTGCAAGACTACCTTTCTCAATTTATGGTTTCTTTCAGCTGCTAACAGGAAGGGAAAAAAAACAAAACGTAACGTGTCTGTGGGAGTTGTAATGTAACTGTCCAGAGTATTTTTGACAGACAGGGTTTATCTTTCAGTTACTAATTTCTCATTAATAAGGACTTTCTTATTAAGGCAGGTAAAATAAGTGAAGTATGACTAACGCCTCCCGGTTTTCTGAGAATGATAAATGTGGTAAATGTGCAAGATGTAAAGGGGCCAGCACGCTTGTAACTCCCTTCACTTTTCCTTGATACCCAAGGTAGCTAAAGAGCACTGCAAGCAGCTTAGTGAGATTGGACTGGATCTCACCTTCGTCATTCACGCCCTTTTGGTAAAGGATATCAAAGGTGCTTTACAGAGCTACAAGGATATCATCATCGAGGCCACCAAGCACCGCAACTCTGAGGAGATGTGGAGAAGGATGAACCTAATGACTCCAGAGGCCCTGGGGAAACTCAGGGAGGAGATGAGGAGCTGTGGGGTAGGCAATTTTGACCAATACACGGGTGATGACTGCTGGGTCAACCTTAGCTATACTGTAGTCGCTTTCACTAAGCAGACTATGGCCTTCTTGGAGGAAGCGTTGAAGCTTTACTTTCCAGAGCTGCACATGGTTCTTTTGGAGAGTCTCGTGGAAATCATCCTGGTGGCTGTCCAGCATGTTGATTACAGTTTACGGTGTGAGCAGGACCCTGAGAAGAAAGCATTCATTAGGCAGAATGCATCCTTCCTGTATGAAACTGTCCTTCCTGTTGTGGAAAAAAGATTCGAGGAAGGAGTTGGAAAGCCAGCCAAGCAGCTCCAGGATCTGAGAAATGCTTCAAGATTGATGCGTGTAAATCCAGAAAGCACCACCTCTGTGGTGTGAAGTGACCTAGCTGTTCTGAGGAACAGAGTGTGAAAGCACTTACTGAAAATGTTGTACATTGAATATATGATTTTTTTTTTTTTTGAGTTCCTGAAAAATGCAGAAGTCTCACTGCTGCATTCCAGAAGCTGAAGACTTCCAGTCAAAGCCTGCAAGGATGCAGTGCTTTTCTTGGTGGATGGGGGTTAGGGGAGCGAGAAGTAAGGTCGAGGTCACATGTCCTTGGACAGCGTATACCGTAAGAATGGCTTGTGTAGTGTTTGTGGCTTGGGAAATACTATAAATATACAATTTTTGGCCAAATGTTTGTGAAATCTTAAATATACGTACACCATAGGGCAGGAAAAGATCACTCCTTGTCATGTCACTGTAGGAATTCTTTTTTAAGGCAGTGTTCTGGCAGGAGGGGAAGTGCTGAAGCGCTTTCAGGGTGTGGTATTCCATGAGGCACGTCCACCATCCAGATGTGACTCAGCACTGCAGGTAAACAACATGGATTTGCACAGTCTGATTTGTTTGGTAGCAATGCAGACTCTTCAGTTTCTCCAACATTCACATTCTCTTCATTCATTTCAAAGGCAGATCTAAATTAAAAATTCCTTTTGTAAAGTTTTTTGTGTTTGGGTGAAGGGGCTTCTTCTATTTAATAAGCTGTCCTGTTGGCAGATGTGAGAATAACTTTCTTCCCTTCTCCTTTATATTCCCCTTCCTTGTTTTCTTACGGCCTTCATTGGGGTGGGGTCCATTTGGTGAAGTATGCACTCTCGCTTGAGGACCTGTCATAATAAATGCTTTATGGGCCATTACCTGCTGGTAGAAACCATAGTGAAGAGGCATAAATGCTCTTGAGATGTGCTGGTCAGGGAGAGGGTCTGAAGATACTGTTTCATTTGGAAGAAACAGAGTGCTAGTTTTGCTGTACAGAAGCAGCACAAGATGAAGAGACTGGGTATGAGGCCTTTTGTAAATGATGTGATCTTCAAAATACACACTTTTGTTTCTCCTGCAAATATTAGTATTGTTTCCTGGAATACAGCAATAACCAAGACGACCTAGATTTTTTGCAGAAACCACAAGGACTGTATTTGGTTGGGCACTATAATGTAGATGGGGGAAGTTTACACAAATGCTTGTTTGTTTGGATTGAATGGTGATGGCTATCTCCTTCAGTATGTGTCTCTGAAAATAAGATAAGCCAAGTCTTGTGTAAAGGCTGGCTTTAGAAAGCTGTCAGCATCACCTTCTAAGCTGTGTAAACTTCTTTCCCTTTAGTGCAGACTTTCTTAATTGTGAGAAAATCATGTTACAGCTAAGTAACCTTGTATTAGACTCTCAATAAGTGTTCAATAAGTAACTGGAAGAATCAAGTATCCTATTCCTTTTGCAGTTTGTATCATGATGATGAATGCCTTGTGACTGCCTGAACAAACAAAAGAGAACCCTAGTAAAACATTCTGCCTGGCTGCTTATACTGGAGCTTCTTAATTTCTCCCTGTTTTCTTGGTGCCAGTTCAATGCAGTTTTCACCTTCGTGGGTAGTTTTTGTTCTCTTGCTCTTTGGATGCCTTTTGAACTGTCAGGTTTTGCCAAGCATCCTACTCTCTCTGCTCACTTGCTCTCCAGTGTTTGGACCTTTTGCTAGCAAATCACAGAGAAAAAAAAAAAAAAAAGTACAAAATTATTTTAAAGGGTAACTCGGTGCTCTTTAGCTGAAACTGATTGAAAACCACTGAAGTAATAGCTGTAGTTTTATTTTAAGCTACAGGGACAGTGAGAGTTAGAACTTGTGTGAATGTGTTCTCTCCAAGAGAGCTGCACAGGCGTTATTTCACTAGTGAACTCTCACCATAACCTAGTGAAGTACATCAAAATAATATATTCTCTTTTTAAAGTGGGCAAAAGTAGCAACCTGGCCTTACTTAACTTGAGAAATATTTCCAAGTCGATCATGAGTGAGACCTCTCTATGATGACAGGTATTTTGGAGGAGAGGGAGAAGGGAGGGCTTTCTTTCCTCTGAAAACAGGTATATTTTAGTTTTCTTTCCAGTAGAAGAAAGCATCTTGTGAGCACAGAATAAGTACAGATGAGCCTTATGTAATTATTTTTTTTCCCCCCTGCTGTGCAAGAGGAGGGTGAGCTGTGGAACTGCAGCTCAAGACTGGTTATTGCCATGCTTGAGGATTTTGTGTAAGCAGCTGAATTGTAGTTTCTCGATTCCGAGCCCTGGCATGAGATTGAATAGGAGGAGAGCCCTCTTCACGCTTCCACTGCAAGCTGGTGTGGCACATCTTTGTCCTCATCAGAGGGTGAAACGTAGAATATTATTCTGCCATGTGCTCTGTTGTACCCCTGCCACTGCTCCCTTCATCAGTCTATTTATGGCACGCAGGGCTGAATGATTTTGTCTCTGCCGTCATCCCTGGAGCTCTGGGCTTACGTGGGTGGTGGTTTAATGCATCGATCAGGGAATCTGGCCTTCCGTTGGGGCGATCAAACAATCATGTTTGTGTGCCTCTCGCAATTCAGACACACGTGTGGATTTGTATAAACTGCTGTAGGTGGCATTGACATTTTGTAACTTGTGAATCTATTCAGGTCATAATAAAAGAACAGTAACTGAAGGAAAATGGTGTGCAATTAAATTAAACACGCTTTGTATGTTAATTCAGTTAACAGGAAAAGTCAGCATATGCTGAGAGTCATGGCTTAATAAATTTCAGATTTGCAGATGGTAATTTGGAATGGCACTTTTCTTTTCCTGAGCTGTACACTTGTGGGGATAGTGTTCAAGCTGAGATTTGCAGTAACTACTGAATAATATGATAACAATTTTGTTGATTTGGGGAAGAACTAGTCGGGTTTTGGGGGTTTTTTTTGAGACAATTGCATATAAAATCTGGTTTCCTTTAGCTGCTATGACAAAATGGGAATGTGTAAAACGATTTTTTTTTTTTTTAATTCAGATGAATTTATGTATTAGACTTTAATGCAATAACTTTTCTGAACAGTGAGGACCATGTATTAAAACTTTTGGACATACAACACTAGTGGTGTATTTCTGTTTTTATTACATCATCATCAGAAAGAGGATGTTGGTTCAAAGTTCAAGTCCGCTAATAAATTTCCAGTTAGGTTGAAGAGCTTCAGGTCAGTCATTTGTGGGGGAGTTGTAAGAGGCAGACAGGTGAGGAAAGCCAAGTGATGTCACTTCAGTTACGTTCTTACAAAGTTAGTGTGTGGCTTAATAAAGTGAAGTTGGCAGAAAATACTTGTCAACATTGTATTTGATTCAAATGGAGAAGAGACTGTGCTCTAACAGGGCCTTGGGTAGATACAGGAGACCTTGCCAACACTGGAGCAGCGTAAGGCTGTGGGGTTTCTCACCTTCCAGAGATTATTTTGTCACCGGACTCCATTGGTACTTACCTTGAATGCTGAATGTGCAGTACAGTCCATCTCCTCACTAGGTGGAGTTTTGTCCGTGGAAACCTTAGTATGCCGTGGGCAGGCACAGGCAGTGAAGCCGTGCTACCTCACAGTGTGGCTTGGGATGTGTTTGTAGCACGTTGCGGAATGAAGATGCTGCGCCCAACGATTCAGGTGTTCGGTGAGTTCTTTGTCCTTCTTTGGTAGTTCTTTTCTTCTGCATTTTCTGTTTTTTGTGCTACCAATTTCTTAATTCTTTGTGTTCACTTTTCCTGCTGTGTTTCTATGACATCGGCAGGCATCCTGCAGAGGATCTTAGCTTTCTACCTTTTCTAAAGGTGTGTACCAACATGTGACTCTTGTTCTGCCCGAGAGACGCTGTTAGATTGCAGGCCCCTGCAGAGATGTGGAAAGCCACTTGTCCCCGCTTCGGCTGTCTTGTGTAAGATGTTTAGCTTAGCAACTTCTCAAAGTCAAGCTTGTGTGACTTTTTGTCATTTTACTTCAATATTGAAATTATCCAGCACAATAATGCAGAAGGTCCCCAACACCAATCTTCAAAACTTACACACTCTTTACATTCCCTTTGCTGCACAACTCTTATGTTTTCATTGGGTTACCTTTTATGTAAAAATAGTAGCTCTGTAAACTCTCAGTGTGTCTTCTCTGAAGAAAATCAAATCCAGAAGGACTATCTGTCAAGCAGCTTTGTGAGCATAGCCAGTAGACACATCTTTTTCCCCAGAGGTTCAAGAGTTGTGATATACATTCAACCCCAACAAACTTGGAAAGGTAGTGGAGAGAGAAGAAACACTGCAAACTGTGTCAAGAACGTTTCCCAGTCTTATGCAGTATATTGGTTTTGTGAAAAGAGATTTACACCCTGTATAACTACAAGGGATGCTGACTAGAGTAATAGATCAGAATTTGATGGAGCCACCTCAGTGCAAAGTAATTACCTCTTGAGTATTTAGGAAATGCTTGATACAACTTCAGTGGCCCCAACGTGCCCCTGTAATACCATTCTCATTCTCTTGAGGGTTACAGGCTGAACCAGATTTTTGGCTACAGATGTTCCCTGTTTCGCACAGCAGAGAGAAAGTATTAGCAAGAGGCCTGACCTGTGCTGACCACTGAGCAGTATTCCCCCTTCCCGGTGGCTTCTGTGACTGATCAGGACAGCTTTAAGGCAATTTTAGATCACTCCTCTGTGACGCTGTGGTATTTATCCTCTCTCCCTGCCCGTGCAGTAGCTGGATCACGGCTGCATTCCTTTGGATGGCCTGAGCATCGCACTTCTCTCCCAGGCAGATTATATGGGAGGATGGAGAGAACCTGCTCCCGAATTACTTGAAGAGAGCTGTGATGGCACACGGTTACCGGAGGGGGTCCCACAAGAGCTCTGCATTGGCGAGCATCACCTCGGCGCAGGGAAAACACGCATCCCCTGTATATGCTACCGGATACGGTTGCATTCAGTTTGTTCTCATAGACCAGTACAAGAGCTAAAAGCAGGTCTGAAAGCTGGGATATTACTCTCTTTATGTCATGGGAGAAGCTGGACTCTGAGGCATCGTCTTCGATTACCCAAAATATAATTTGTCCCTGCAACTGTTGGGAATCTTGTTCAGATGTGCTAATGTGTTGGCATGTGCTTACTGAATGTGTTGTGCTAGGGAGGTGGACCAGGGAGAAAAGCAGGTAGCATTAGCTTCATTGCTTCTTGGGAAGTCCTTGGAGATGCTTAGATTAATTATGATTTCAAATTATTAAAAAAAAAAATAAATCATGCAGCTTTTCAGCTAGTTGCAGCAACACACACAGTTCTTTCCGTGTTCTCCCAGAAGGCTGATCCAGTAAAAATCAAAATTCGCCTGAAGGTGAGAGAGAGTTAGCCAGATCCTTTGCGATACAAGGCACGTGAATCCAAACAACTGCAACCCTGGGCAAAATTGAGTTCTGAACTTCATACATCCCTGAGTGTGACTGTGGGCCAAGAGAAAACTTTGCTACAAACATTTCCAGACTTCAAGTTCTCTGGGCTTTAAGTCATTCCTACTGTTTCTAAAATTCTAAAATACTATTCATAGATAACTGTCTGTGCCAGTCAGATTTGTTAAGACTAACATGTTTTGTTTTGCATTTTTTTTTAATTACAGCTTTACAGCACTGCTGCAGTCCGGGGACTCCTGTTGTTATGTTCATTTTTGTCTCTCTGGACCCAGTTTTCACAATAGGAAGGGGCCCAGCTCTCTGCCCCAGCTCCTGCAGGATGGGGTTGTCAGAAGAGTGCTTGAAGCTCTGCAGAGAATCCTTCCTTCCTCAGGATTCAGTGAATTTTCCTCTCAAAGCCTGGGTCTCTGATAAGCAACTCCTGTTCCGCTTCTTCCCCCCCCCCCCCCCCCCCAACAATTGGTAGGATTGTTTGTTTTCCACTCTACAATGTAACTTCTCCAGCAGAGGTGCCAGATTGGCTTTGTGGAGGAAGGAGGCCAAACTGCATGTTAAATTACAGTCTGTGCATCTGTTTTAAGGTAATTCAGGCCACATACCTTCCCTCCCTTCTCTTACTAATGAAAATGTACATGAGGAGGAAGGAGATTAGGAGGGTTATGAGGAAAGATCTGTTATCTTTGTCCCTCGGACTTCCATCCAGCAAGGTGCTTAAGCACACACTGAAAAGCATAATATGTGCCCCTGAATTTGAGAGGCACACTCCTATACTCAGAGCTTTAACTCCTCAGATGTTAAAAGTGCTTTTCATGCATGGAGCATCGGTAAGTTTCTGTTTAATTTTGCAAAACCAACTGGCAAAGAAGTGATAGGGGGGCAACACTAAAGCAACAGCAGCACATGAACAAACAAACTGTGTGTTTCTGTGACACCTCAACTCTAGTGTGACTAATTGTGGCCCCAAAAAAAGCCTTCCCCTTCTGCAGCAGGAGCAGTAGGCTCCATAAATCACCAGCGTTGCAACTTTCCAGGAGGCAGCAATAATAAGAGTTGGGCATGCTAAAATAAAGTTGCTTCATCTGCCCGGGTGCGATACGTGGCACCGCGTTAAGTGGAGGGAGTGCCCTTGGGAAAACTACGATGCTTAGCGAAGGGTGCACGGCAAGGGTGGATCAGCTGCTGTTCTGGGATGTGGCTCCACCTGAGCCCAACACCTCAGGGGCAGCAGTCCCAGCCTGCTGCCCACACCTCCATCAGCCCTCGCTTTACCCAAATCCGGCACCTCCTGCCATGAACACTTCCCTCCCACTGTCCACCCAGCCTGAAATAGGTCTCCTCCCTCCCGGTGGGATTAAACCCCTTCTTGTTTGCTTGGCAACCAGTGATGTGTGCAGTAGGCAGAAGGCCCCTGCACCCACCTCGCATCTTCACACCAAATAATCCCTCTCCTGGTGTGCCTGTAATCAGTCACCATTTTTTGTTTTCCCCTGAAGTTTATTACCATTTAAATAGCCTTCCAGCCTGACATGTCCTAGGGGGATTTCTGGCTCTGCTGCCTCACACTCTGTGAAATTAATTCCGGTAAGATCGTGTCCTCACAGGAAAATGGTATGGGTTCAACTCAACTGGTTTAGAAACTGTTTTAAACCCATGTAAGACCTTCTGTGGCCTTTTAGTTTTGGCTTGAGCACTTTCTACTTGGCTTGGGGTATAATACACTTAGGCAGGAATGTGTTTATTCCCAACCAAAATTACAGCACTGAATCCTGCTGTCTGGGGCAATGTTTTCAACTACTGTGGGCAAATTCCATATTTAACTCTGTGTATGTTTTTAGGCCTTGAAGATTTAAGGGCCAGACTGCAAATGCCTTTAATCAGGAAGCAATTAATTGCACAAATTTCCTCCTTGCAGTCAGCATAGTGCTCATCCAGGTAATATTCCCTGTGAGGCGATGGCTCATGCCTGTGCACTACTTTTATTACTGTATATCTCTGCTAATTAGTTCCTGTTGGATGGTAGGCAAGGTTGCTACAGGGGGTTCAGATAAAAGGTACAATCAGTTAAGACAATCTAAAGATAGCTTTAAGAGGAAAAACAAATGGTTTGTTTTCCTGCTGAAAAAAAAATTATTTCTGAAGGAAACTTGCAAGCAGGATTCCTGCTTTTGATGGAAGTCAGGGCTGGGTTCACAGAAGTTGTTCCAGTACCTCAATGTCAAGCACTCTTGACTGAAGCTTTTTCCAGAGTACCCTGGTGATCACCCAAGACCAATGCCAAGTAGGGAACACCTAGTTTGTCTCTTTTGCACCCACCTACATGCAAAAGATCACAGTCCTGGTTCTCCCTCAGAAACGATGCTCAGCTTCACTGGTGTATGTGTACCAGGGCAGGGAGAGCTGGGGGGATGTTTAGCCCTCATTGACAGTCCCTGGGGCAGCACATATGCAATGTATCACAAAACAGTAGGATAAGGCTTCGGCTGCCCCTCTGCCCCACATTCAAGTCAGGGCCATTTTCCCCAATGCTAACACTGACATCAACCTTGTTCACTTTTTCAAACAAGCCACACATGCATCCTGCCCTACATGCTGGCTAGAAGCAACAAACTCCCTCATTATGCTATTATTATAATTTACTAGCAGAAACCTTCCTCTCTGCACACCCAACACACAACTCTTCACGTTTGACTATTATAATTGTATTTTCAAAGTTATAAATAACACATTAGCCTGGTTTATGTGTTCATGCAAGTCAAGCTATAAACTGCCGGGTGAATGAAATTAACTGTCTCCAGAATTCACATTCCTGTCACTTATTCAATTATTTGATCAACATAATTGCTCAGAGCAAGAGCTAATTGGAAAATGACATGCATTTACTCTCTCTATAGAGGAGGAGAGGCTTATCAGGTATTTTACTGCAGGCACTTTCATTACTTCCAATATTCTGGAAGAAACACGGTTTTTAATCAAGCCAGGCCCAAACACACAAAGCTTGTTTGCTAGCCAGATGCTTTCCCACCCTTAAAATAGTTCCAGTATTTTGTGGTGCAAGGGTTTGTACACATCTATACTGCAGTGCATACAAGTACCTTGGCACACGGGTATGGAAGCTGCAAGCCAAGCTTGCCTGCAGGAGTCTACAGCACTAAATGCGTCCCTACTTCTGTATATCTGCATTCATGTTGGTGCTGCAGCTATACGTGTTTGGTTCTGCCTCTGACCAGCTACCATCCCTGGTAGCTAATACGGAGAGTATCAGTTGGCTGAGGCAGAAAAGCCTCTTAGGAGCAGGAAAGGCAGAAAGTGTTTTTTTTTCTTGTTGCTGTTGTAGAAAAGACTGTAATTCCCCATCTTGCCAGCTGAAACTCTGCATCAAGGCCACAGTTTGAAACACTGATACCTTTGGAATGATTTTATTTGCCCCTCACCTTGCTCAGGCATTCTGGTTAACATTGCAAGTTCACACACACAGCCACACATCTATGCACTTTGTTATTAAAAGAAAATCTAAGAAGTGGGTGCCAGAACAGAGGGGTGGGGATGGAAAGGATCAGGAGTTAGGAGACTGGAATCCTAAACCAGTCCCTGTTTCCATTATTAACTCTAGCATTTTTCTGGGGGGTTGGAATATTTAATTTAAGTAAGAGACAAGCAAGCACTTTTCCAGGCTGTGTGGAGGGGAAGTAAGCTCATCTATCAATGCCAACAGTTTGCAACCTATTGTCTGTAGGCCCTGAGGGGATCTATGGGTTATCTCTAGGGGAAAGGAAGCTAAGAAAATCAGCCCTGTTGTCAGTTGCCTTAAATTCATGACAGATAGTCTGCACCTCCTCTGGAAAATACTGGGGTCTGCAAATTAAGACTGGTTAAAAACCAGTGTGTTTTCCTCCTGCTGTTTGTCAGCAGTTCAAGCACGAAATTTTGCCTGTTTGAAAAGACTCCAAAAGTGGTCCACAGAGCATGTGAGGTCTGAGAAACACGCTGTACTGGATCTTGCTGCCTGAGCTCTGATCTGTGCTGCTAACACTGAACAAGTGGTACAGGACAGCTCTGGGAAACTCACTGTGCTGCCTGCAGTGTCCTAGAGGTTACTACTGTCTATATTTGATGAGAAGCAGTTAACCAGGTGAGTAATTATTTAGTTCATCCACAAGGAGATTAAGAAATGAGTGCGGCACAGCCTATTTGTACTTACACCAGGACATTTCTGATAGTGGAGGATTTTTAGGGCAGGAAGCAAAAGTATTCAAGAGAATAAAAAGTAGCCCCACCATGGGTGGCCAGGGAGCTTGCAGGGGTCCCTGGGGAAGGAACTACCTGTAAGCACAAGTGTGTTGTGCTGCTCAATGGGGATGCCCTGCAGTTTGGAAAAGAGGGGTGCTGAGGATGCTGGGTGCCGTTCTTGCTGGCAGCTCCACTATGCACACGGCCACAGCGAGCTGAGGACGATGCCGAGGTTTGGTGTCCTGTGAGTGACTCCGGGTCATGGACAAACAGCCCCTGAGTGTGATGCTGTGATCTCTAAGGTGTGACTAAAGGTATAAATCAGTAACCTGATGGCACCACAGGACATCTTTGTTGCCAGCTCCAGGCACAAAGGGAAAAAGAAAAAAACAAACAAAAAAAA
>NW_010328891.1:0-3280 GCF_000700745.2 Antrostomus carolinensis
CTTCCAATTTGGAAACAAGGATGTCATGTGTCATTTTGCCACAGCTGCTACAGAAATACCCTTTGAAGACATAATCTTGCACTTCTCAAGAATAGCCCTTAAATAACCCACTGTAACGCATTTCATAAGGGTCCTCTCTCTGCAGGGGTATCACTGGGGAGACTTGTTTCAATGATGCAGCTTATGTTTTTGCCTCAGTTACACCATTCTTAAAACTAATAAACAAATGTTTATATTTCTGGTTTGACAATCCTTATGACACAGAGAGCAAAACTTTTACACAGATTTAATTCCATCTTCCAGACAACCTGAGCTGGATCCAAGGGGGATCCAAGAGATGCAGAGAAGTTAGAGGAGGGAAAATGCTTCCCCATATCCAACACACAGCAATCCCACTGTTCCTCCTCATGCTTCCTTGCTTCTTGGACCTCTGTCCTCTATGCTCCTGGCTGTGGTGGCCCAATGTAAGCAGGAACAGTGGGAGTTGTTCTCTCTCCATTAGCCTGCAAGCCAGCAGCCAGGCACCATCCCAGCAAGGGCAAGCCATGGACAAAACAATGCAGTCAAAGGAGAGCCCAGTGACAAAAATGTGTGTGCTGATGTTAGTTCTGTGATGACAGGACCTGGAGCTTCTCCAGCCCAAGAGCAGATTAAGACCACAGGACAAGAAGCAGGTGCTCAGGTTGTTCTCCTGGATTCAAGGCATTTAAAAGGCACCATGGTTGGGTGCTATCACTATCTCACTGCCTGTACTGGACTGTTTGGCATGGCAAGAGGCAGGCAGGAGATCTGATGCTGAAGACAAGGGCATTACACAGAGCTAGAGACTCAGCATAACAAAGACTGCAAAGACACTGTAACAAAGACAACATTCACTCCTGCGTCCTCAAAAGGAGGTTTCTAAGATAGCATGCTTTATAGAGTCATTTGACTTAAATTCTTGCTCTGATCTGGCTGTGTCCCCACAATGGACAAGGACAAAACACAGCCACTGTTAAATGACACAGGAGCTGCACAGTACTTGGAGTACTTTTGACAAAATAAGGAAGTAAAAAACATTGGAGAGACACACGACTGGGGAGCTGATTCATTAAAAAAATAAAACAAAAAATTATTCCAGTGAGAAAGAAAAGCATCTTTCTAAAGGTACAAGACTATTAGGAGGATATTTCTGTAGTATTATAATTGTTTTACCCTGTTAATATACCTTATTAAAAATATGGAACATTCACCGGCATAAGAATAAAGCTCAGAAGTAGATGTAAGATCCAAAAATACAAATTACAGATAAAGAAGTGGCTACTGAAACTTCTGGAAAATGCATACACATCACCTGAACTAGAATAGAAAGGCAGAATGGACAGAAAAATGGACCTTTGAAAGACAGTGAAGTGCAAGAGACGTGACCCCTGAAAACGTAATAGAAGGGGAGGAGTGGGGGGAATGCTGATGCACAGAACTGCAACATCCTGAAGATGAAAAGTAGAGAAGAGGAAGAATGTCTAATTGTAATTAAAATTAGTAGCATAACCCCAGATGTGCCAGATCTGAGATGGATTAGAATCAGGACTCCTATTGTAAATGAATCTCTCAAGAGAGGGCACAGAGCACAGTAGAGAAAAAGGACACAGTTTCTAAACTATGGAGCTATTCTGGAACCAGTCAGTGCTGCTCAGAGAGAAAAGGCAGCCAGTTGAAGCCACCTGACTTACAGATGTGTGCATCCTTCAGAGGAGGCACTCCCAGCTACAGGGGGTTTTCAAACACAAGGGACAAGCTGAATGCACAGGTCACTGGCCTATCCTACCTACCTAGAAGTAAAAGCAAATCTGGGTTGATTTATTATTATTATTATTATTATTATTATTATTATTATTATTATTATTATTACATGGAAGTTTGCAGTGCAGTTACACACAGGCTAAGAGTGTTGCAAATATTTTCAAAGCCATGAATTTGCTTCATGTGTGCACTAAGATACAATCGTAAAACGCATAGCTCCATTTATGCAGTCTTCTTTTGGCTTTTACTACAAAACTGAGAAAAGACATTGCTCTAAACAGAAATACATTATCAGAGTTTGGAAGGAGATCTCCAAGAAAGCATCTCAGGTCTTCACGGGAGCAAAAGCCAACTAGTGAGAAGTGAAGGAAGAAGCAGCCACAAACACCTAAAAATAGAAAGTCCAGTAGGAAGTTCTCCTACAGAGATTTAATCTGCTATTGTACTCAGATCCTGGCATTACATGTTAAAATCTACAAGAAGCTATCATCTTTAATACATCATCTCCTTCCTTCTGTTCTTTAAAGCTGATTAAACATCCTGCCACACTCTGGTAACCTTAACAGTGCATTTCTTTTATTTTGCACCGTAAAAGGTCAGTCACATGTTAAATTGCTCTTCATTGTGTGAATTTACACTCAGCACAGGACTAAGTCAATAACAGTTGTACTTCTGGTCTTTCCAACAAACCAAGCACTAAAAAATTATGGCATCTTTTTTCAGAGAGATGGTAAAATTTCAAGTATTTTTCACTCTTTTAAAAAGTTTGACTTTTACATTTGCTTAGTGATGCTCCAGATTAACTACTTTGCTATATTTTGCTAGGATATGAATATCTCTCAAAGCACTAAAAAAACCCAAACACAGTTACCCTCATTTTGCAAAGCAGGTAAGAGTCTTAAATGTTAATAGATTTGTAGTTCCTTAAAATGTAAGTTTAAAATCCAGAAGAAAGTTTTAAAGCTTTTAATGAAAAGAATAAAGCCAACAATACAAATATGACAATATTAGATATCTAGCATATATTAGTATTTATTTTCTTTAAGAACTAATATTACTCCATACACACCTCATACACAGCTGAACTACTGACTGGGAAAACATCATTTCTATTCAACTGCCAAAATCCCATTTGCAAAAAAGTGTAAGAGTTGGTTTTAATTCTATGGGAAATACAGCTGTGGGATCTGTGAAGAGAAGTTTTTGAGATCTTTGCTATTGCCTGACAATTCTTTAAGGCTTTTGTGCGTTTGTGTATCTGTTGAAGTTGGTGGGAAAACACATTTGTTTTCTAAAGGCACAAGGCTGGAGCCTTTGCTGGGTGATGTTTTTCATGTGGGACATCAAGGGATGGGTCCCAAATGTTACTTTTAATCACTTATCTCTCACTATCATGAAAATAAAATCACAAAAGTGACATCTCCAGATTGTCATGACAGCACATGGGGTCAAAAGAACCAGAGGGGTGTGGGGGGAGGATATTCCAGAATGTTTCCCT
>NW_010328891.1:3308-12191 GCF_000700745.2 Antrostomus carolinensis
GTTTCCATCCTTGCAGTAAAGGAGATGTTTTAAGGGGTAAGGGGCAAATGCTCTTCATGCTACAGGAATGCTACATTTCTGGCTAAGGAAAGGAGTGATGAACCAAACAGCTTTCCAATATACACAGGAAGTATGAAAATCAAACTGGTTTTTGAGTTGGTGTGCTGGGGAGCTCCAGCAGCCCCTGGCACCATCCCTCCCTACCAGCCCATCACAGCTGCAGCTGTGCGACCATCCCCAGGGCTGTGAGGCACTCTGCATTGCTGCCAGTCAGAAGGTGTTCTACAGATAAAAGCAGAGGCATGCTTCGCAGTACCGCTAGCATCACCGAATACAACCTGCAGTGTATTAAGAGTTAGCAGACATCCACACTCTGAGTTTCACAGAATCTGTCAAATGATAATGAAAGGCAAGACTGACTTTCACAGCAAGTCCCTTGGTTTTATGTACTTTAAGTACAGTGACCTGGATGAGTAAATGGACGAACTCTGTGCCACACTGGAGTACATCAGCTGTTCCCTCTTACCTGCATTGCAAATGTATCCAAAACCTTTAAACTCCCCTCCTCCTTCCTTTCTTATTGCTTTAAAGCAATAAAAGGTACCATGCTTTGGTGCACAGTTAGGTTGTCTCCTTGATATACGTGACAGTAAGAAAAGGACAGGCAATTATTTACAGCTATCCACAGTCAATAGTGCACACAGAAGTCCAGATCACAGAGGAAGCATAAACTCCATCCTCACAGGATAAAAAGGCAATATATCACAATCTGAATACACAATGTACTTACTGCTCTTGGTATTTGCATTTGCTAACCTTTGAAGCGAATAATACAACATTAATAGCCTATTAATACAGTGCTTATATAGAATTTCCTTTCTTTTTCTTTAAAATACAAAGACAATAATACAATTCTGTATTGGGAAACAACTGGCCACAATACTGCTGAACGATCAAATCCCTTATTGTTTCTCAAGAAGATGCACAGAGCTCCTTGGTCCTGCCTCAGTGCCTTTCACGCTGTGCACTGCCCAGAGAAACTGGGCATATGCGCACCAATCACAAGAGGTGACGGTGCAGACTGGTGGCACCCCTGGTAACTCCCTCCCAGGATGAGAATGGAGAGGGTCTACAAGAGCCCACCCAAAGGCAACCACATTTCCAGAGGAAGGAAATGAAGCAAACCAGGCATGTCAGAGAGAAGCAAGCCAAAGGCTGCTTTTGCGCAGCTGCTGGGGAAGGCAAGGAGACACCTGCACAAGAAGGACCAACCTTCCCCACACAGCTTGTCCCCACTCAGCATCATGGTGTTTTTCTGCAATGGAGAAGCTTCAACATGGAAGAGAAATAACGTATTTTTTAATTTTATTTTTTTTTTTTAATTCTAGGCTCCCAAGACATAAGCCATGGTTTCATGAACCTTAATCTGGTTTGAGGTGGTAATGTTACTTCAAGACATGCCTTCCTCAGGATACCATTTAGTAGGCATGGTGGTGTTGGGTTGATGGTTAGACTTGATGATCTTGGAGGTCTTTTCCAGCCTTAATGATTCTATGATTCTTCCCTCAGCTGCTCACTCCCAGTCCCTGACCCTACAAACTTCTCCACAGCCACACAGTGAACTGTGACAGGCCAGGGAACTGAAATTGCACCTTTTTAAAAAAAACCTGCAGAAACCAACCTTTTTTTAAAAAAATCCAAACTACTTTGTTTTTTACCCTCCCCCCCCCAAGTTGGTGGTTTCACTGCAAAACAGAACTCACACTGAGACTCTATTAGAAAGGAGGAAACGATTGTACACTGGGTTAAATTCTAGAATAGTGAATTGGTAAAAATATTATTCCATATACTTTATTGGAAAGCTAACTGTAATTGTCCCCACCAGTTCCAGTGGCAATATGAACCTCTTTTTATGCTTTTAAGTGAATTTAAATTTTCTTTGATATTGTGCCTGTTGGGGACACTTAGTAGGTGTGCTGAACGTAAGGCACAGAAGATAATTACTTTGCGCTACTTGGCCGGTGTAGCTTATAGGCATGCTGGTCTCACTACATCCAATCTCGTCTAACCTCAAAAGCAAAGGTGGTCCTGAACAGGCTCAAGCCTGAGTCACAGCTCTTACCACAAAAATGCCACCACTTCTGGTGCAGCACTGTACAACAGTTTTTCAGGAGAAGAAGGAAGAGCAAGTTCTCCACTTGAAACCGAAGAGAAATTTATCCCACAAAAGTATGCAACACATCATTACCACACCAGAATGAAGGCAGGACATCAGCACTCAAGTGTTATGGGAACTTCAACAGCGAAGGGTCAGGGATTCGATCTGATGTCCAAGCAAAATGCCAGTTATAGTTTGTGCAATGCCATCCGACAGACAATGCAGTTTTGCTGAGAAACTATTAATTTAATGTTATGGAAGCAAAATATTCAGCTACAAGGTCCCATTACACCTGAAGCCTTTGACCCTGGTTTATCCTGGAGTTCAAGCCCTGATAATCTATGTGCTTGAATCTCATCTTGGTGGATAATGGAAAATTCTGCTCCATTTCCTCTGGGACTTCATGCTAATTAGTCACAGCATACCAATTAAAAGCTTTGTTAGAAAACCAGAGGAATGTGACACAGCACATGTACAAACCAGGAAGCTCCATTCACATATAACATGGATGAATGGCTCTGTATGGAAAGCCAAGCACTGCATTAGCAGGTCGTGTGCATCAGCATGCAAGATCAACAAAAGACGTGCAAGAATTTTTAAGTCAGCAGTCTCAGTAAGCAACGCATTTTCATTTTGAACAATGAGAGTTAGAGTGTATTTCACAGCCTACACCTTCCTAACCAAAGGTAATGTAAAATATTTTAAAAGTTATGTTTTCTTGCATTGTTATTTTGGCAATCATCTAGTAGGAAATCACTAAACATCACCACCAGCTACTGACCAGATTATTTTCCTAACTATCAGAGGTGAAGCTGCGGTTAGTGCCCTGGCAAGCTACATATGAACTAGAATAACAACCATTTTCAAAAGGGATTATTGCCACTGTGAACCACTGGCAAGTATCTGTAACAGCAATTCTCAATTAAGGAAAGAATAGGACTCAGCGTCTGCGCTCTGATCATGCAGTTAACAACTGACTCTACCTCAGTCAAAACAAAAGTGGGATTTAACATGCAGATTTATTTTTGCAACAGTTTGTGTTACTATTCTATGTTAAATCATTTATTACAGAACTTGGAAAATAATGGTCAGCTACAGCTGTAAAAAATTCAACTTGTTACATTTTATTAACCCTTAATTCTATTCCAGCATTTTCCCACAGTGAATGAGCTGCTCCCAGGAGGTTTAAGGGTTAACAGCTCCCATTGCCACCATGCTATAAACCCAGAAGAGGCACTAGTTCTGCCTTTCAGCTTATAATTAATTTCTACATTTCAAATGCAGCATAATGGTGATGTTTATTATAGACAGAATACTTATATATATTTTTTATATATTCTTATATATAACATATATAGTATATATTCTTATATATAGACAGAACGTACTCTGTCTATATATATTCTTATATTATAGACAGAATACTTTGTAAAATATTCCATCTGTGACAGGGGTGATGACATGAAAACTGCAGCATGAGCGATGCATAACAGAGGAGAGGATATTTTTGAAGGATAAGAGGGTCTTACAGCCACTTTGAAGGACCCTGTGGAGGGATTTGGGACATGCTGGAGCAAAGGCTTTGTTGAGGACAGCAGACCTTCTTTGCCTCTACCATTCCTGCAACCCCTCACGCCCCAGTGAAGCCCATGCCACCACTGAGCCTACCATCTGCCCCAGTATGGCACCTCGCCACTATCACGCACCTCTGTGGTTGCTCAAACAACTGGCTGAAGGAACCCACCCAGTGAAAAACTAACCTAGTAATGAAAAACCAGAAATAAATCCTTGGGTGACAAGCTCTCAGTTGGACTTTACTAACATGAAGTCACTGGCTGGACAGTAACGGTCCCCAGGTAACCAGTTCCAACAGCAACATGTCTGCACTGGGATCCCATTTGCACACATGGCTACGGCAGGGCCCCCTTCCCCCGGGACTACACAGGGTCTGTCCAAAAACTCAGTGAAGTTTATTCCTCCTCCTGCACAGTGGGAACGTCGCTCATTTCCTGTCCTTTTTCTCGACAGAACATCCCTACATCCTTTACCCTCAGTGACGGCAACCCACCTAATGGGGCTGTGAGCAAGGTAGTGGCCACATCCCCAGCACCTCCACAGCCCCTACTCTGTCCTGGGGATCCAGACCCTGGCAAGGGACAGCCCATGCCCCATCTCACCCCAGCACAGTGCCAAGAGGCAGCCAGGGGGAAGAAGGGGAGAAGTGGTCTTATGTTTCCTAACCTGAGTATCATCAAAAATTGCTGGCTATGGGTGTTGGTCCCACCAAGCATAGGTGTGAAGCAAAGCCGATGGCCATTCAAAGGGAAGCCAAGCAAGGTAATATCAATTAACAGGATGGGTCCTTCTCCTCCCCTAGACCCTTCTAGCCACAACTCACACAATCTCCAAGGCAGGCTGTTGTTTTCCTCACATTTAGATCTGATATGAAGCTGCCAAATGGTGTATTTAGTAAAGGCAGAAAGACAACATGAAAGATCAAAGGACAAATAGCTAGCTTCTTTGTATGAATTCAGAGAACAGGATTAAAGTTGCTCAGAACTCCTATTTTTTCTGCCAGTTTTCACAGAGCTTTTATTACAAATCCACATCCTCCTTGGGAGATGCAGGGAGGAGACAGAGTAGAAGCTCTTGAAAATATTCTGTGGTATTTTGAACCTAAAGAGCTAAGAAGTTCTTGAGTTTAGCATATCCCTTTCCCCATGCCCAGTGAAATCCAAAATAAATTTTGGACTCTTCATTTGCTCCTTGGATTTTGAGCATTTAAGTTATAGGAAGGTAATACTTCCACAATTTTTATTTTCATATTGCCTTTCTACTTTGTGTTTGATGGATACAGCTGCAAGTAAAAGTTAGACCATTATCTTGAGATATCGATAGTCTCATTTAATGACACATAAAACATATTCTCATTTTAAATGGAATTTTATTCCAGTGTAAGACAAAATAATTCAAAAACTACCAGTATGTGCCTATCCCTCTAATCACCTACTTAATAAAAAAGTGGAAAGAAATTACTCACAAATTAGTGGAACAGAACTTGAGGATAAAACATTTTGGTTCAGATATCTGCTTACAGCCCATACCAAAAAAATTTACTAATAAAAAAATAACATGTATATAGACAGGTTGATGTGACTTACCCATTTTCATCATCAGAAAAGTGAAAATAAACTTCACAATACAAAACACATGTAAACTAATGAATCGGTAATAATTATTTCCTCTACAGGAAAAGTATTTCACATTTTATTTACAGCAGCAGAAGTCCAAAGAAAAAGTACTTACTTGTGATTTTCTTGTTAAAATAATCCAGAGTTTCCAGTTAGTAAACAAATACAAAGCACCTGAGAGTTATTTTAGGGTTTTTTTTCCTTAGGGGATAGTGAAATCTTTTGAACTTCACATTACATTTCTCATAAGAACCCATTCTAGCTTAAACAAACAAACAAACAAACAAAAAAACCCCCAACTTATCTGTCTAATGGATAAAAATTTAACTCAGCAGAATCACCCCGAGCCTTTGAGGGTGTCCCTTGTACTCCCAGTGACATTCATCATCACCCAGCTCACGTTATGTTACAGCAGTGTGAGGACATCTGAAGGAAAATGCAACTGGCTCTGAAGTTGCGTGTGCTAAAGGATTTCCTGCTGCAGCCTCCCCGCTGAGGCACCAATTCAAGCGGTGAGGAACTGACCTGCTCAGGATGTCCGTTCGCAGGCGCCCAGAGCACGAGCCCAGCAATAGAGGGATGCGCTGGCTGCCTCACCACGCCATCCCCCCATCCTACACAATGCTCATCCCCAACACCAAAGGTACATTTTCTACCTTCTAACATTTTCCACATTTGGAACTTTGTCATTTTTCCAATCACATTTCAGTTTATAGAAACACATAAATATATTGTGTTGTGCCTGAAGTCTGTGCTCTGCCGTTTGCTTCTCTTCTCTCCTGCCCACAGACCTCTGTCCTTTCTCTCTACGCTTATCCAAGACAAGCACCTTCAGGTTACACACACAGCACCTTGCAAAAGCATGCTCTGGAAAACTAATTCTTGAAAGGATTAATATTTTTTTCCCTCCCATGACAAATATGTTTCTGCTTCTGGAGACGACATGTTTCACTTTGCAAACAGAAGGGGCACTGCCTGCTGGGAGCATTTCTCTTCTGTGCAAAAGTAAAGCTGTACACAGCCCAGTGCAGGAATAATTCTAATTGCCAAAGTAATATGGTCTGTCATATCAATGCAGCTGAAATCTCAGAAAGTAAACAAAACAATTCCTCTTAAAAAACAAACAAACAATCAAAACCCACAAACCTACAAACTTTCTATTTTTCCTTTTCTTTTCTTTTTTATTTTTTTAATTGGCATACTTTTAGGGAGGGTTGAGGGTTGTTTTTTGTTGGTTTTTTTGTTTTTTTTTTATTCGCTAGTCTTTGCAATACCAGCCTGGCCATTTGAAAATAAAGGGAATTTCTATCACTCATTTTGACTAGTTTTTAAATATTTTTCCCCTATGTTTTGCACAGAGTTGAAATAACATGCAAAGAAGGCCTGTCCTTCAAATGCAATTATACAAACCAGGGAGAAAAACCTCTTTCCCTGCCTTTCAATTCATGGTGTAGTGCAATGGAAAACTTTCCAAAGAGGATTTCCATTTCTGTCCTGAAGGGGCTTGTTCCACTCTCCCATACCAGCATCCTGCTGTGTGCAAGAATCAGTAATTTGCCTCTTGAGGAATCAGTTAAATCCCTTCCCCTCCAATTTTTTCAAAAGTTTCTTCTCCATCACCAGCCTTCTGTGTCACACACCTGCTCCTCTTGCTTCTCAATTGCCCAGACTAAGGCCACAGACAAAATCCATCCAGCCATTTGGATCGCTCTCAAGAGTAACCAGCTTTATACTATGCAATGGCAGGGAAAAAACAGGCCCCCGACCTTATTTTATCAGGATGTGGTCTTCTGGCCTCCAGGGCACTCAATCTGACTGCAATATTTTTATAGCTACAGACTTGGCCATCAGGAAGCTTTATCTTTTCACTCCCAGGACCATATTTACTCATTCTAAGTGCATCCAAACACAGAAAGTGGTCCATACCATAAAGAAACATAGGGTAAACATTGATGACAAAGTAAAACATGCATGGAGAACAGGAGAAACAGCAAAAACAGAAGCCAGATGCAGTGCTGCAGCAAGGAGAGATAAAAACCTTTTACCATGGGGAGAATAAGAGGTGAGAAAGCAGGAGGACAGAGGCAAGGTAAGGGAGTAAGATGAAATAAAGCTAAGGGAAACAAAAATATGACAACAGTGAACAGAAAGAAGACTTTTTAATCTTGAGTACAAGAAAAACTTTGTCAGTCTGTGACATATGCAACCACAAATTTTATTTTACAAACCTATTTTCACAGGGTGATGCTGAACTGGATACTCCACTGATACCATGTTCTACTCTTGAGGCTCCACTGTTCAGGGGCTAAGACTATGTAATTCATATAGAGGAAGCAGGTGAAATGGGAAAGCTGTAAATCCAGATATAAAAGAACTGACTTTGCTTACGTCGATGAGTGTATTATCTAAGGAAGAGTTACACAACTTCAGCATTGCTCAAATAAACAAGCAAATAACAAAGATGCCTATTACAGTTCGCTAAGGCAGGATCACTTCTATTTATAAATTCCAAAAAGGAAATGTAAATCTTCATATGCTCTTTCTCCATTGCTTTAGGGGGCTTTTTAAACAAAAAATAGAACATGATACTTGAACTGTCCCACTTTCAAAGTTGGAGCTATGTAGAACATCTCCCCATACTGACTTCTCTCCCAAGTAAAAATTTGCAGTAACTCTCAGTAATTGAAGCAAAGGAGACTTAAGCTTTGATAATGATTGGTGAATTTCAAATAGTTTGGATAAGCAACCCCCAAAAGTTCAAAATGAATATTCAGATTTTGTTCCGCAGCATGGTCTGCAAATTGAGGATAGAAATCTCAGATGATAGCTATCTTAGATCTTCTCCAAGATCCTCCACATGCCCTAGTTATGTCTAAGCAGGAAATAACACAAAAACACCAACATATTTAGTTATGAAATGCAGAGATGTCTGAACATTCAAAACTAAAAAGATAGAGAAAATCACAAACTTTCAAATAGTCTAGCTTCACATTGGTCCCATTCCTATTCCACCTACACTTCTTAACTAGTTTATCATTTGTAACTCCTGCAATAGGCAGTCTCCCACCGGCAGCGGTTTCCACTGGTGACTCATCCTTGCCTTCCAGAGAAAAACCCACGCCCACCCCCGCTGGTGACCTTGCAGAAAGACTGAGAATAGCATGAATCAAGGACTAGGCTAGATCAAGTTCTGCATCTCTCCAGGGGTCGAGCACTTGCCTTGCATGCAGGTCACTTCTCCCCTGCCTGGCAGTGCCCAGCTTGGCAGGGATGCTGCTGCTGCTGCTGTTGCTGATGGGCAGCAGAGCCAAGCTGGCCAGGGCGGGAGCATCCTCCCCCGCTGGGGCCCTAAACCAGATTCCTATCTCAGCTACACCATCATAACTGAGCTGCCAGCAATGCGATTGCATTGACATAGCCAAAATCCAAAAGGCATCTATGTGTGAAGCTGGACTACCCGTTTGCAGAGAAAAGGCCAGGACACAAGCAGCACAGCAGGGCGAGGAGCCATCACCAATGCCACCTTCCAGCAGG
>NW_010328891.1:12227-56569 GCF_000700745.2 Antrostomus carolinensis
TCTTCTAAACCAGACTATGGGCAACAGCCTAACATTTTCCTAGGATTCATTCATTCACCAAACTCGGTAAGTCTGTGTAGATTATCATTTACTTGAAACGAACTGGGGAAAAAAACAAACAAGCAAAACACTTAACCCAATACTCTAGTCCCAGGAACACATCACTGTGTCGTTATCTTTACCCTTAGAAGGCTTCCACCACATATCATCTCCAAAGACAAACATTTTGGCAGAAGGAGAAAGCACACAGCATGCCATCAAAGTTAAAGATTTGTTTTTGCTCACATAGTTATGACTTACACATTTCACAAAATCAACAAACAATCTACGCTATTTCAGATATGGATCTTTTCCATCTCAATGAGACTTAATTCCTTCAAGCTGAAAAAGAAAGCCAAAAAAAACCCTGAATAACTAAAGTGACATTATACGAAACATAGCCTAGGGCTGCCAATATTTTTCTGTGCATTGAAGGAAAGACTGCATTACCAAGCTAGACTGAACGCCATTTCCAGCAGAAATCTTTCTTTCTTCTTTGCTGCTGTAAGGAGGATTACATTACACAGAACTGCACTAAGCCCATTTATTCAATTCTATTTTTTTTTAATCAGGCTATAAAAATAATCAGCTCAGCTACTCATACTAATCATGGAAGTATTAATACTAGACACTAACTACTCTTGCTGTGAGATTTTCTTCTCTATGCTAAATACGAGAGCCGTAAAGTTTATGCTTCCTATAAGTTGCAAGAAATTGTGTTTTACTGCAGAAAGCTAACATCAAAAATAATGTTATAAACATACAGCAAAATACAGTCACACTTGGTACATAACAAGGTTTTACGTGAAAAATTTAGCACAATGTCAGCTGCAGTATAGTTTTTCTTTTTTTTTCAGATGTACAGTGCAAAAATCACTTTAACCAAAATAAAGTAGAGAAATAAAAGTTCAAAATAAAAGTTATTTAGAAATACAAATAGGTTTTCCTTTAACAAAACTATCCGTATAGTAAAAAGGAGCCAAATTAGGATAAGCCTCCCCAAACAAGCGAAAGTCTTTTTAAAAAGCAATTTTGATGTGCATTTTTTTGAGATATCAGAAATATATAGTTTTTTCCTCCCTTCTTCTGAATCCAAAATACATTAATTTCTTAATTTACAAGAATATCACCATGCTGCCTTTATCAGTATATTTTAAATAGTATTCCCTCCCCACCTTCCCAGCATCTCTTTTTTGTCCCAGGTTCGATAGCATCATTAAAATATGAGGAGTGCTATCTATTACATCTCAAATCTATCCATCTATACCACTGCTAATGTCAAAACTTTAATCTTTTTACACTGACTGCACTTCCATTTTTCTTTACTTTTTATAATTTTTATTTTTTTTAAATAGTTAAATCTTTCTTAGGTGGATTCTTAGAAATTTACAATGCATTCCCACCTTTTCTGATTTTAAAGCTACAGTTCTCTGTATTGGTCAATCCTCCAGTTTTGCCTCTAGTTCTAGTTAATTTTTTCATCCTCTTTCTTCTTCTACAACTCATTCTTAATTCCTAAGTTAACAAATCTCTACACAGCAGATGACAAACAGTATTTTTTTGAAGTCCATATGGATTTGATATGGGATTACTTCTTTTGCTAGAGAATTAGCTTAGCTATCTTTTCAATTAAAGATATCAGCTTAGTCAGGCATGACATCCTTGTGGAGATCCTACATTGTATTTTAACTCATTTATCATGTTTTGTGTCATTTGCTTATTCTTTCCTTAAAACTTTTTTGTAAAAGATTTTGCATACTATTGACATCATACTAATGGTCTTTAACTGAGTAATTTTTTTCCACTTTAAGAACTATTTTTAACTTATTCCCCCAGGTAATACCAATTCCTGATGTGATATATTTATTAAAAGTACTTGCTGTTGGAATTGCAATTATATTATGCAAGTTCTTGGACGTGGATTATGTGGTCTCTTCTGATTTAAACAATTACATAATTTAAGTTTTGCTTCCCCCTGGAGGTGAGAATTTCCATTTCTGCATAATCATTCCTATCAGCTGCCCTGCATTTGTCCCAGGTTCGATAGCATCATTAAAATATGAGGAGTGCTATCTATTACATCTCAAATCTATCCATCTGTACCACTGCTAATGTCAAAACTTTAATCTTTTTACACTGACTGCACTTCCATTTTTCTTTACTTTTTATAATTTTTATTTTTTTAAAATAGTTAAATCTTTCTTAGGTGGATTCTTAGAAATTTACAATGCATTCCCACCTTTTCTGATTTTAAAGCTACAGTTCTCTGTATTGGTCAATCCTCTTTCCATTCCTTACAGACTCCTTGCTTATGCTTAATACTATTTTTTAGAATGATTATTTATTCATTGGAATATGAGGAACTTTTTTTACAATGTATATCAAGTGTATATTTACATTAATTCCAGCAGTTTTTTTGAACTTTTGACTAAAGATGACATCTGTGCCTGCTTTACATAGTAGTCCCTACACTTTTTATTTCAGATGAATTAACTACTGTCTGCAACTTCTCAACTATTTATCCTTTGGAAACCTTACAGACCTATGACAGCTTCTGAGTTGTTCTCTCCCTGTCCTTATTCCCATCCACCTCTGGCTAACTGTAACACTACTTCAGCAGAGCTTTTATCTTAGTTTTTCTTCCAAATGTTTGTTTGGTTTGTTTTTTGGTTTTTTTTTCATTCCAGGAGGTTCTATTTTATCCCTTTCTCAAAGCTTTATGCCTTTAACGTGCACAGACACCCAATCAAATCCACTTGCCAATACAAGCCTTCCTGGACACATTGTTATTTTTTGGCTAACACCTGTTTTCCTTTTGGCACAGATAGCCCCCAGGCTTCCATGCACCTGTCTGGATCCTTAGATAGATGCTCCAATGCTTCCCTGATTCACACTGACCTCACCCAAACTCCCAGCCAGATGAGGCGGGAGCCCTTCAGTAACTGTAGCTTCACGCCACAGTTTTTACCAACAGTGGGATTTGTTTCTCACTAGCTATCATCTAATAATTTTGTTCCTTTATCCACTTCTGTAGTCTCATTTTTCCAGTTTTAATTTCCCTGTGCCCTCAAGGCTTGTACAGGCATCACATGGGTGTCTCTTGCACTTTCTCCTGTATCCTATTTCATCTGTTTAAAACTATTCTCAGCAATCCCATAAAATGAGGAAGCTGTATATTGTCCACCCACTGTCAATAACCTTATTTTGTTACTGACATATAATAATGAAACAGCCCAAAACTTGCTTCATTGAACAGTTAATTTCACAACCTTCTCATGACTTCATGCTCCTTCTCTAGAGGTTGACAGATCTACTGGAGATCATCTGAGCTCTCACCTGTGCCAATACCCATCTTTTTACTGTCACTCTTGATCTGCTCCAACAGGAGTCTCCTAAAGTCATTCATCACTCAGTATAGCATTCATAAGGACTTTTCCCAATGCTCTCTGGTTTCTTTTCAGGTTCAGGTATCTCACACTCTTGCAAGAAGCAAACTTTTTTGCTCTACAGATCCCCTTTAGTGTTCCCATCCATACTCTGCAGGTAATCCACAACAATCACAATGTGCTTTAATCCAACATGTGCTTTAATTTGTATTAGACATCCATCTGACATGCAGGAACTCAGCTAGATGCCTATGCTCACTTTTTTTTTTTATTATTTCTTTATGTAATTTAATGCACCTAAAATGCTAGCAACAGGAGAGAACAACACTGAATAATATTAAAACAATGGTTCTATAAATATACTGTAAGTATTTTCATTTTAGTGCATTAACAATACCATCACAAAAAATGCACAGCCCAGCCAAAAACTCCTATTCTCTTTACTTCTCTTTTTCATCATGTCTACGAGTCCAACTACTGCCATTTATCAGTACTGTTATAAAGTAACCCAGATGTCAAACTATCCCTTCAATATAGTCTAGACTTTTTCAGGTGTAATTAGCTGTATGATCCCAAAGCCTCATCCCATCCCTTGTTCGCCAAAACTTTAAGAATTCTTTGCCTTATTTCTACAGTTATTCTCTTTGGAGTCCTGGATTTTCCTTCCTTATCTGCCTAGCAATTGTCTTCAGTAATCCTGTATAACTTTCTAACAAAATTATCTATTACTCCATCACCCAAAACAACCATCCAGCTCATGTTGCACTTGCAAATATATACTAGTGCCTCATCCTCCAGGTTCCTCAAACTGGGGCTAAGAGAGAAATTATATACTGCCTGATTCCTAGTATCATTTTACCTTTTCTAAAACAGTCACATTTTCTACTATTTCCTATCCAAAGCACAACTCCTTTCAGCTTTCCAAGCCACTTTGATCAACTGAATTAAAAATACTAATTCTTGCGTCTGTCTGGGCTGGTATGTTATAGCAGCAATGGCTTCAGCATAAACTCAGCTATATTCAAATATGTTGACAAAATCTACGTTCTACCAATGAACCATAACAGTACATAACAGTACAAAACACTGGAATTTTTTAAATGGGAAACTTCCTCTTGCTAAATACATAGTCAAGATGCCAGTACAACATCGTAACAAATGTAGCTGTGCGTTTTCCAGTTTCCCTTCAATTTTACTACTTACCTTTTTTTCATTGTTTTTACAGTAAGTTTCTGAATATTGTATATGAAATACATGTATGGTATTCTCAAGTATGAATACCAAAACCTCAAAATCAGAGAGCAAATAATGAAGAATACAATGTGTACACATTTAAAAAATATTGTAATTCTTAAGCAGTTTAATAATTTTAGTACCTCTAATGAATAGCTTTTGAACGTTTTATGTGGGCAGCTCTCACTGGTGTACCAATAGAGCCACTGAATTTTCTTGTAAAATACATCTCACAGTTCACTGTTTCATACATTTTGCTAATGTGAGTTTAGGTCAAACTTAACCCCAGCCTGATTCAATTCCCAGACACTTATACCTTACTAAAGATGATTCATTCCCCACAGAATGCCAGGCTTTGGGCAGACCTTTAGAGCTCTGCAAGAGTCAGAAGAAAACCAGCTCCCATCACAGAGATGAGGAATTAAGTTTGGATGTATCAAAAACTGCTCACATGGGATGCACAATGTGGGCCACCATTCAACTGCTGACCTTTCTGAAAGGATTCTCTATTCCTTTAAATATCTTTTTTTCTGTATTCTTCTAAATACAAACCCACAGACAATGTTTGATATTGGTTTGATTCTTGGGAGGTTTAATGCTGCATCTGGATGTAAAGAACACTGCAGTGCTGTGAGTGCCCACAGCAGAACCACAGGTATTTGTCCAGTTTCAGAACAGCCACTTCAATGAAAACAGTCCAGCTCATCAGCTTCACTGCCAGACACACTGACACCTCACATCCCAGCTTCACAGCAGCTTCCTCCATAGACGTGCTAAAACCAACCACAAATATACTTTTGGAAAATCCCAGTACCTTCCACTCCTCATTTTCTTTTGCACTTTGAGGGAAATAGGATAAAACCAACTCATACAAGAAGTAAGCAGTCTTCAGAGCACATGTTTATCTAGCTCTCTGGTCCAATCGAAGGAGCAGCTCTGAAAGAATACATATTGCTCACCTTGCTGGCCCTGGGTACACCATTTTATCTTTGGATGAAAGTGCCACAGAGAGCCCACATGATCTACAACAGTCAGCCAGCGTATTTATGTGGCCTACACAATTCTCTCATTGAAGTTAAATTGTGGTTTTGCTTATAATTAAAGCTGCCCATCACATTCTAAGGCAAAATTCTGTTCTCAAGTTGCTCATCATAAAGATGTTCCACAGACATTAAACAAAAGCTGAATTTCATTTAATGAGTTGCAACTTTCGCTTTGCTACTTTGCTATTATCAGACTAGAGGTGGGCAGGGAGATGCCCTCCATAATGACTTCTCATGGAGTGGAAATTTACAATGACAAGACCTTCAAGAAACCGGAAGAGTTGTTTTCAGATGCATTATGTCGAATTGTTCAGATACAACATTTATAAGGCATCTTGCACCATACTGCAAATACCAGAACTTCAGCATAGCAGGGAGGAACATGCTCCTTCCAAATACCTATTTATTTTAAAGTCAGCATTACAACATTCGTTAAGTGAACTCGGGGAGACTGAATACCCCTGTTATTTAGCTGAAGTAGTTTTTAAAAGATGAAAGGAACATTCTCCAGGATGCCTCACAGGATGCAATTCCTTTAACAAATGGCATGTCTGGCTTTAATAAGTGGACACATTTCTTTATAAACTGCAGAAAAAGTTAAAAAGGTTTTCTTTGGAGTCAAACATGTTGGAAAGAAGATGAAAGAAATAGCAGAACCTTTTAAAGGTAATACTCACATTACCATATTAAGAGGAAATCTTTCATAATATACAGCCATACCATTCGATTAACCGAGCTGCAATTTTAAAAACTAATGTTAGAGACAGTAAATATACCCTAAGCCAGAGTCTGCTATATTATCATGACACTTTGAGCATGCTGATACGTTGCTGGTCAAAATTATTTACTATCATTATGTACACACCTGCTAGACAGCCACATCCAATAAAGTATTAGTGTCCTCGTTGTAGCTCAACCTTGCAGCTCATCTGTTGCCCAGATGAGACTGTGGCAAGCTGGACTGGGGCTAAAACATAACTCACTGCTGCCCATGAGACACACCACAGAAACGAACCCTTGCATCCCTCGGCTGGTGAAACGGGTGTGTGCAGCCATCAAAAGGTACTGGAGCAAGGAAGCATGTTCCCCAGCTCCTAACCTTGCAGGAGGGCCGAAACGGTACTAAATACACTCAGCAACTGGGCACTCCTGCTGCCTTCTCATGACAAATGAAGGGTACATGAACTATTATGGGTGGATGTAGGTGAAAGCAAAACCAGACAGATGAGTAAGGAATGGCATTACTTCTGCTGTAGAAGAATTCTTTTTAAGGTTAGGAGAAATCGTAATTCTTGTTCTCTATAAAACAAAGCCTACAGACTTGAACTTGCCTGTATACTCAGTCCAGAAATTTTCCTGGCTAGTGAATATCTGACTAACAATTTAAGTCAGCTACTGCAAGTCATTCTTCTTCCACTTCTTACAGTCAGTAGTCCCACACATCAAGACACATCAAAAAACTGAAATCTACTTATCTGTGAATATTAACTATGACCACTTAATAGAACTGCTGAATACACATCACTTTGGTTTAGTAAAATCATCTGATAATTAACAATGTTTATAAGAATGTTTAGTGCCAATGCAGGTAGGATGCAATTCATATTGCATCATCCAAAACCAATATTTTGTTTAGGTTTTTTTGCTCTTTTTGAAACTGAGAAGAGCTCTGACAGTTCCATAAGCGACTCCCCCTCTGAAAAAATGTATAGATATCCTGCTTACTTCTCCCTAGCTACCAGGTTCCCAAGTGGCTTAAACACACTGATTTCACAACACTTGCCTGTGCCAAGATAATCTAATATAATAAATGGTGAGGGTACTTGCTTTGTTTACTTCCAAGTCTATTTTAAGTTCAGTTGCAGTGAGCTGAGAAAGTAAAAGAGAAAAGCCCAGGGCTCAGGCATATCTCTTTCAAACCTTGGAAAAAGTGAACACTTTTCATAATTCAGAAAATTAGAGCTGCAGTAGTTAGAACCAGTTTTGATGTTACTGAATGTGTTTTTTAGAAAATCACTGAAGATGAAAATGGTATTTGTATCAATTTCTGTAGGAGTAATTTTGTGGTAATTTAAAAAGAGATCTTATACAGTATTTTTATAATTTTCAAGTTATCAGACGTTTATTCAGTTTTTCCATTTAAATTATCATTAATGTTGTCTGCATCTATATTAGCTTTCATTAAAAAATTTCTGAATCCTTTACAAAGGCTTAAAGTATTTTTAACCATAGATCAGCATGGTGAAAAGAAGACACAGATTTTGCCACCAATTCTGACTCAGTAAGAATTCAGCTTCTAAGGAGTTTCCTAACACACACCTCATCCCCTTCCTTTACAGCACCTTTCACTTACCACTCAGCCCTTGCTACTGCTGGAGACCTGTTCCCCCTCAAGACACTCTGGTGTATGGCTTGGGTGAGGGACACCTCACTGTTCCATCCACACAGGTTGTGTCTATACTTTCACATACCAAAGCACACATTTTTCAAACACATCTTTTGATCTGGGATCCACTGACCTGGCAATGAGCAGACTGCAATTCCACATTGACACTGCCTGCAGGTCAGCCCTTTCTCCGTTCATCATGGATCTTCATGGCAGCTACAGCAAACATATGCTTAGAAGATGATTCAAACTGCAAGTACCTGCTTTTACTGTCCTCTAAGCAAGAATACATATGAAAACCAGAAATGAACTTACTCAAAACCTTTTTAGAGGGTTAACAAACTCTTTAAATAGTCCTGTCACAATCTACAGGATCTTTCATCTCATATATTAGCTGCTTTAATGATGCAAGAATATCTAGTCTCATCAGCTGGTTGCATTTCCTTACTGCTATGAGATATGATGTGCCTCCTGAAGAGATAAGGACACTTGGGCAAACTTCCTCTGGTATCTCTCCAGAACACTGTCTGAGAAACTACTGAACGCTTAAGCTCATCAGCCACACATCCTATCAGCACCATTTTAAAATGATCAGTAAATGTTGGGTTTGGCTTTCATACACGTAGCATGACAAGGCTTCTGCTTGAGAGATGGCATTTTATCAGAATGATTATATGTAATAAATATACAGATTATATAGGATATAAAGATATGAGCTGTTATATGCCATGGAGCTGCACAGAACAGTTCCAACTATCATGGATACGGCTTAAGTAAATGTACTGATAAGTATTGCACAACTTTTTGAGAAAGATAAAAGATGAATTGGAGTTAGGATTGCATGCTTAAACATGCAGTGATCAAGAGTGAAAATTAAGGCTGCACCTGCTATGTACTACCATTATTTTCACGGAGGGCTTGGAAAAATCTCTACCCTGTCATCTGCAATAAGACTTGTGCTCATAGATAGAAAAGGGAAGAGACTAAAGAAATGCAGAGTTATGCTTTCAGCTGTAATTTACCATTTGAAATTTAACTCCTGTTTTGCTACTGGGAGGAAAATACAGAAGTCATTATTAAGCTACTACTGTAATTCACCTCTGTGGATCTTTGTCGGTCAGCTGTGATGGAGCCATGTTCTGAATCATGCGCCAGGGAAGCAGCCTGGAGCTTCACACATTTTCCTCCATAAGCTTTTGGCTTTGCAGTGGTGGAAACTTCCCTCTTTTGACAAAAGAGGATTTTCTCCATTTTCAGTGATTAGCTGCTTTTTAAAAAATGCAGTCCATTGTGACTTCTTGAAAAATTACAGTTTTCATGCAAGGCTGAACAGGAATTACTAAATAAAGAAGATGACTACAGGCAATTTTTATCTCTGGATGCATAGTATAGATTTAGCAAATGAGTAAAAGGAGACATCAAGGCTATTGCCACTGGCCCCTAATAGTCGAAACAGGAGGATATTGCTAAATGAAGCTCCTAGATTATTTCAGGGAGTAGCTCCACAGCATACTGGATGAGACAGCAATGCCTAATATCCCCAGAACAAGCAACAAGATCAGCATCGCATTTGAGGAGGTCATGTCAGTAAAGCACCCAAGGGGATTCCATGCAGTTAGGAACACCACTGAAATCTTTAATTTACACTGTGATAAAATTATTTGCCAGTCAAGCGGGAAGGAATTGTTTTGTCTGCTACAAACCATACAGCTAACTAGCAGCAGCTGCCCTGATGCTAAGCATGGCTATTCCCTAATTTCACCAGTTGTGAAGACAAGCATGGCAGTGGATTAATTACAATCACTCTCCAGAACTGTCACAATTTTCTAGCAAAGACTAGCTTGTAAGAGCATGGAAAACAAACCAAAAATATTTATGTAAGGTTAAACTTCTGTTTGCTATATTTTTTATTATATTAGGACATTGCAGCATTTGAACAGAGGGATCTTTCACAGATAAATACGTGTATGATTGATAAGCCTCTGAACTCCTCTAAAATTACAGAACTAGTTTACCTGGCACAAGTATTGTTTGCACTTCTATTTATCTTACTTGCAATGAGACATATCAAATTGATGATACTAAAACAAACAACACACTATAAGACAAAGATAAAAAAGTTCATTTAAATACATTTCCTCAGGCAATGGGAAAACATTATTTTATTTTTCAGGTGAAATTACCAAGCCACTGTTTTAACTTTAACTATATATGATAAAATCCTGTTAACCTGATTTCTTGATTAGGAATGTGACCATTCTGCAAACTTCCAAGGAGAAAACAGTAACCCTTCTGTAATTATCTTTAAGGCTGCAAGCTTGATATTATAACAAAAATAGTATTTTCAGTATCTAAGGGTTCTGCTCCAAAGCTATTTCCATGTCCTCCATTTACCTATTACTTCCATTGTGTTATATGGGAGATTAACATAGCAGAAGCTTTCTGGAGCAGAATAAAAGGGGAAGTGAAAATTCACTGCAGCCTCTGATCCTTTGACTTTGTGGGTCTTGTACTCAACTCAAGAACCAAGTTGTGCTGTGTCTTATAACTCATGTAGCTTACACATAAACTAATAAGCCTCTTAGCTTGGGATAATCTGCATTCAGTGGACATACAAAATCAATACTTTTTACATGTTACAAGTGCCTGGGAGAAGTGTCCTCTCTGCACTTTCTTAAGCAGTGCATGGAGCATCCACTTGCTTTGTCAGTTATATATTTTACATGCTTAGTCATCAGCAAGTAAGTTCTAGCTATACTGGTTTTCTACTTAAAACCATCTCCTGAGCAGCTAACTCAAATCTGATATTTACATGGCAATTACTGTCACCACCAGGTCCCCCAGAAACTTCCCTGGGAGCTGCATGTGTTTACCCCAGCTGCAGGTGGATGACTTGTGTAGTGCATAAGAATTACACAGGTGTATAAAGGATGTTTTGGTGCCAGGGACCTATTTTAATCATCATTCAAGGCAGTACAATTTAAACCATTTCCTTGATCCTGAAGGACTTCTGAGGTTGTGTAGAGACATTTTTTCATGTCAGTAGTCTGACTTGCCCAAAAGCTGCAGCCTTCCCCCTCACTGAGCCTCTTGTCCAACCATGGACAATACAAACCATTGCAGAACACGGGGCTGTGAGCTACAGAGCCCTGTGAAGGAAGAGGTCTGTGAGTACCACTGAGGTCAAGGCTGGCATTCCAAGTCATACCACAGCTATTCAGAATGAAGAATGGTAAGTGTATCTGAACTGAGATCAAATGGTAATACGAGAGGCAAATCAGCACAGAACTAAACTGGATCATATAACCGTGTACACTATAACAATGGGAAACATAAGGAAGGTGGTAGATGAGCCTCAGTTAATTACAAACAGTGTGCATGTGGTCAGTCCAAAAAGCAATCTGCACAGTGAGATGTGCAGGCTAGAAAACAGCCATGTGTAACTGAGTTTACATGGCTGGTACATTAATTGAATGCATGATTTTAACAGTTCTTGGAACATCCAGCATGTGGATAAGGTCATTTATCATGCACTCATGACTTCATTGGTAAATCTGTGTTACAAAATAATAACTGATAGGGCAGCACAAGGCTTATTGCATTAGAAACATTTTTAGGGGAGCCTGGACTAATCCTCTCAAACTGCTGGATTAATTTAACCCCTTCAGGTGCTATTTGACCATGCACACCAGTGCTATGCTTATCATCTGCCCTAATTAAATTGAGATTTGAAAGAGAGACAGGTCCTAATCGGCGGGCACCGGCAACCACACACAATGGGATAGAGGGAGCATCTCCCGCCAGGCAGAACATCATCACCAAAAGATAAATGTGCAGCCTCAAAAGGAGGTAATGCATGTTCCAGGTCCTAACTGCCAGCTCAGGGTCTGCAAGGTTATGGCCATGATGCAGCCAGGCAGGACAGCTCTCTCTGAAACTCACGTGTTAGCTAGGCAGTGCCTGCACCCCACACAGCAGGGCTGCAGTCTCACCTTTTCTTTAGCCAAACCTCCTTTCTTGTGTCTTCCAACAAGAGGTGCTTACACAGTTTGATTTCAAACAATTTAATTAAGTCTATTATCTAGATGCTGCAGATGAATCTGAGTTTTGGAAGACAGAAGGCTGAGGAGGTCTTTGTCCGAAGTTTTCACTGCCCAAGAAGCTTCTTGTATGTCTGAGCTGCAGCAAACATATTAGCCTGTTCACAAACTCAAAGTAGCAGGCTCAAGATGAATGTTATCTAAACCAGGGCACAACCACAGTCTATGTCAGCAGGAGATGGCTATCATAAAACACACATTCCCCAGTAATAGTACAACTCTGTCTGTTCTTAAATATGTAGCTAGTAATACTCTGCATATGTCCAGCCAGCTAGCTGTGCATCCCAGATGTTTTGATTTTTCATGTATTTGCAGCTTTGCCTTTTTTTTTTTTTTTTTTTTTTTTTTAGGTAGCATTAGTAACTGCTAATTTTTAGAGAGAGTAAAAAGGTTGAAATCATGACTGGCCCTAGAGTCTCCTATCTTTGCTTAAAATAAGCAGCAGGCCTCGGTGACTACTTACTGCATAAAAGCCTTAGTAGTCAGAGGAAGAGCAAAGAGAGATCCATTACTCAATGGGAAAAGACAATGTCTAACAAATGGCATGGGGAAAGTCGAATTTTTAATGCATTTCTCATATCAGACTTCACTAAGAAAGTCACCTGTGTCTTCTGTAATTAATACCAGTATCAAAATCTAAATAGAGAAGGAATGAAACCAGACAGTGTGCTGTGTCTCACGAACCTCATCCTAGAGCACTCCATGAACTAAATGATATAAATGTCTGTGTTCTTAACGTTTACCTGAATTCACTTAGGATGGCTGAAATACCAGAAGATTTTAAAAGAGACACTGCAGTTCCTAACATTAAAACACCATAAAGGATTTCAGAATTGAGATCATTTAGGATGATAATCTTCCCGGGGCAGGGGGAAAACTTCCAAATGCCTAGAAGATTTAAAAAATTATTAACAGCAAAAATGGCTCTAGGAGTTAAGCAGAAGCTTAAAACATTACCATGCCATTGTGTAAAAAACTGTACTTGCACTAGGATTTACAAATACTTGTCTGCAAGAAATGTAACATAATCCTTCCACTGCACTCAGAGATCTAGTACCATGTCCAGCTTTGAAAATACCACTTCAGAGGAGATGTGGGCCAACCTGAGAGACTACAAAGGGCTGCAACAGGACTCTTCAGCAGCTTGGTGACACTGACATTTCCATCAGCATCAGTGTTTGTGTATGGATACCAAGGCCTGTTTTCACCAAGATAGTTCTGAGTCCTCTGAGATTCCTCAGAATCCAAATTCTGGGGAAGATCATGCAAAGAAAAGGCAAATTGTTTCAAATGAAATGCTTTGACCGAAAGGGAATTGGATCTCCCAGAGAAATTGATCTGAAAATTTCTGACCCTGCCTGACACCAACTTCTAACAGCCAGCCACAGCTCTGGTGCTGCTCAGGTATTCCCACCATAACACAAGCACCCTAAACCAAAGTCTCTTCTACAAGATAATTTGAGTTTTCACAGTGGTTTTCAAACCCATGCAATAGGGCCTCAAATAGTGCTAGGAAGCTGGATTAAAGAAAGTTCTATCAACCTCATCACTTAATTAGCAGGCAAGAATAACAACAAAAGACAGGAGCTAACTTTCTGGTCTAGAAGAATACTGCAGTCCATCCACCAAAAAAGAGAAGATACATAAACATATATCAAGTACAAGGGATATTAAACACATGTGCACTACCATTTCTTTTTATCACATTTGCATGATGTTCTTTCCACTTTCAAACAAGAAACTCTCAGCTGTAAAACAATTCCTGTCTTGATATCATGCAAATAAACTTGGTAACACTGAACGCACAAGTAATATTTTAATCTACTAGAATATCCACAACATTAAATGAAGGCATAAATCTGAAAGATATGGTTTAAATTCAAAACTCTAACTCTTGTTTTGATAACAGGACACATTTAAAAATTATACCTGTTTTATTTATAGGGTCAGTTCTGGGGAGAAAATAACTGTTTTGCAGAAACAACCAGACTTGAGAGGGTTTTCACACTGGGACTAAGATTTCTGAGCCTTCTCATCCAAATTTTGCAAAATTAGTCCAGCTTTATATGGTACTGTTTGACTGGCATCTACCGAAACCTCTAATACTGACATACTATGGTTCCAATTCAGCCATGGCACTTAAGTATTGCACTACACTCTTAAACCACTATAAATTTGGTACATGCCTGAAAAGTTATATACTCTATATGAAATACATACTTACATCCTACGTATGGCAAAGTGATATTGCTAAGTTACATTATGGAACAGGGATCAATTAACATGGAACATTTAAGTATGTTAAGTTAAAAACAACTCTTCATTTCCTTTATTAATTCTAAACTTCAAAACCTCTGACTGATTTCAAAGAGACATAATTTAAAGAAAAATCAGTCTTCAAAAAAGTTACACCTAATTTCCCTCAAAATTATAACCTCTCCAAAATTCCCTCATCTAGATGGTTTTAAGCTCTTCTTGAGTTGTGGGGGGATTTCATCAGGTTTTTTTCCCATCCCATGCTATTAGCCCTTACAGTATAAGAAATGGAAGATCCCGAGCTTCCCAAGAGGATGTATAGTGCTCTCCTTCCAATTCCGTCAGGTCCCAGAGGAAGAGATTTCAAAGTGAATACACTTTTGCAATTGAAAAATAGTTCTGTAAGCAGTGCAACTACTGTAACCTGGTTTCCAATGCACCTTTGTTTTTTTCTGTGATTGACTACTCACTTCATAAACTGAATTATACTTAGGTTGCAGCATGCAAGTTTCCATCAAAATTCATGCAATCTCCTCCACGGGCTGAATTTGCCTGTCTGGCAAACTGTCTGAGCTGTGAGCTAGAACCCAAGCTTGTCCCTGGCGTATGGCTTTCATGAGGTCGCACCCGCACGTGAACTCTCTGATGTGCTAGAAGAGTTGAGCATGCACTGCAGCTTTCCCCTGAACATTATATTAATCAGGTCTTCCTTCTCCACCCAGCCAGCAATTTTCCACAAAACTGTAGAAAAATACAGATGTGTTCTATTTGACGGGTACAGAACAGAGTATCCTTTAGAGCATACAATGTACTCAGTATATCATAGAAATGCAGTATTTTTGAGACACTTACCTCTCCATCATAATTGCCTGAATTCAGATAATGGGTAAAAAGGTTACCGCTGAAGGAAAGCCTGCCAGGGTGTTTTGACATGACCAATTTTTGAGGGAAATGATGCTTTAAAAAAAGCTAAAGTATACTTTATACTTGGGTCTGAGTCATGATCTCATAGCAAATAAGACCAGAGGCTGGCCTATCATTCCTCACCTAAACAAATGTCCAGACCTTCAGTTTTCAATAACCATAACTCCAGTTTATATACTGCATAATCTTAATTGGAAGGAAGCATGTTCAGTTGCCCTATTCATCCTGCAGGTGAAGTCATACATCAACAGCTATATAAATAAATGTACACGGGCGATGAGAGAATGTCTACTGTCTCATACCTGATCCCTGTTTCTGCAACGCAACTGTAAATTCCAAGGGTTATTTTAATAATGTTCTTTTCCAGTTTGAAAAGTTATCTAGATGTTTTTTGTATTTTGATATCTAATGGTCCATAATATTTGTTCCTTTCTAATACTAACATACTAAAATGAAATAATACATTCCTTATCAAGTTGCAAATTTATGTCTTAAGCTCAAAATTTTGAAAAATTAACCATATTAGGATGCACACACCTGATACCAACCCTAGTTTCATTATAGTTTTTCAAACTAGTGTACAAGACAGTAAAATTTCTGATTTTTTTATTTATTTCAAGATCACAGCAAAAACTCTGCATTTTAAAAGCAAAAAATATGTATCGGCACTATAAAAGATAGGTAGCATTAAATTTGTGAGATAATGAATGTTTGTATATACAAGTACTTACAAGACCTGCGTTCTCTGTCTTGATGAACATCAAACAGTTGCAGAGGAAACAAAAATACTGTAGGCTAAATACAAACATTCTTTGCTCTGCTGTTCTTTTAATAATGAACTTCCTGGGAAGGCTAACCCCTAATCTTACATGTGTTCTGTATTTGTAGGTACATCTGTGTCAGGAAATGCTTTGAAATGGAAGTTCCTGACAGATAAACTCCTTGGCCTTAGAAATACCATATATATTACTTGAATGTCACAAAGAATAATTTCCAAACTTTGCCCATGGCTCAAGATCTCTTTATTTAAAAACCCTAACAAGCTCGGAGAAAATTAGTAATACACACATGGATTATATAGTCACTGTTATGTTGGAGTTTGTCATAAAAGTAAAATGGAGAAAACATAATCAATCCCACTTTTTGTGGTGCTGTTATTGCTAGTTTTGCATGAAGAGCCTATAGATATGAATCCCACTATATCCCTAAAGTCCTTTGGCCCCTATCTAATAACTAGGGATGGGACAAACCGGTTATGTCTAGTTTTGGATTCAACTGTATATGAGATACCAAGAGTTTTAGTTTAAAAGTATTGGCCTTGCATTCCATTTACCATAGTCTACAAAGTAAAGTGCAGAGGAGAAACCAGGGAGGAAAATCTAATGGAAAAAAAGAGTGAAAAATAAAGCAAAGTGAAACGATGTGAAGCCAAATAATAAAGCAAATATCAAAACTCAATAAAGTAGGACAAAGAAAGGAAATTGAAAAGACAGTCATTAGTATATTCTCTGCTTTTCTTGGAGGAAAGTATGGGTGACAGAAATTCATAAACTTCTCCTATCAGTAACATATCCCAGAGCTGAAAAAAACCCATATTTTAATTGATTCAGTCTTGAAAGAAAGAATGAAAAATGAAAGGTTTGCCTATCTCCATTTTTTCTTCAAACCATCAAATCCTAAAAGGATGTTGAGTTTGCAAAGACAGTCACTTGCTAGATTGGAAATACCAAAACTCAGACTGTTTCTGCCACCCTGTTTCCCACCCATGTGGACACACACTGCAGTACATTCTTTCCTTACCCCGCTCGCTCCCCCACCCTTGGCACAGGCCATCGTCTCGTTCTCTGCAGAAAATGAACAGGGCTCATTCAGGAGGGAGTCCAATGCTTCATCTTAACTATTCTGAAGGTGGACTTGGGCTTCACATAACCCGGCTTGTCAGGCCTTAGTCTGAAGACCAAGCAACCAATTTTGTAGCCTGTGCTTCAGTATTCTTCATTTTAAAGAAGAATATTAAAGTAGAATCTTCATATTAAAGTAGGTAAATATTTGTGAAATGCCATTCTCACAACAGTCTCTATAAAGTAAGGATCTTATTCTACCCTTTTCTCCCCTTTTTAGCAAGGGGATAAGCCAGCATCCAGAGAAATTAATTAACTTCAGGTGAAGAGAAACAGATACGTACAAGATGACCTTCTTGAGTTGTTAATATTAGACAGTACTTCATGCAATAAAATCACAGCTGACACTGACTTCAGTTACTGTTGTGTGATCAGCACTCCAAATCAGAACCCATGGTCTCAGACTTGCACATCCAAAAACTAAAACAAGAAGCAAATCCCCACAGCCAGCATTCCCCCATGAAAGCTGAGGCAGTAGGTCCGACACCCCACAGACCTCTGTGGTAGACGCAGAGAGAGATCCGCTCCAACCTTTAATGGCTTAACCTATAAGGACTACTTTTCTCTTTGGCACAAGCTGGTCCCCTGCCTATACAATCCAATTTATCAGTTAAGCACAACTCATCCCATTCACAACACAGGGCAGGAATCCTGTAGAAAAAAAACCCCAACATGTAATCATAATTAAAACATGTCATCATGCTTTACAGTTCCATTAAAACTCTAACTGTAATTTTGGACTTCCTACCTGTTAAGCACTAAACTTTGCTGGATTGCTGTCTGTGGACACCACTCATGCATGTTATCTCTTTGGTTTTAATTTAAAAGAATTTTAAGAAAACCAGAAATCCCATTGCTCATGAAGACATGCAAAACTCAGTAGGAGGCATGAGTCCAGTGGTTGCAAGTTGTTCTCTTGCACATGGAGTGGGATTTGAAGGGGTAAGACACACACAGGGCCACAGTGTTTCACTGGCATTACATGATAAGAGTCCGTTGGTCAAACAGATCCCCCTCCTCCATATCAGGTTGTTCAGGACCCTGCTCCCACCAGTCATAGCCTCCTGTTCTCATTTCCCCATTCCAGCCCCTCTGACCCACCCTTTCCTAAAATCCAATCTTCCTTTGCCATTTTTCTCCTCCAAGTCCCAGTCCTCTTCCCAGGTGAGCTCTCAGCCTCTCCTCATCATGCTCTCTATTTCAGCCAGCACATCCAGCCTGTACCTGCCCTCTGACACCTCTCCCATTTTCCCTCTTTTCCTCTTCAAGAACACTCCAACACACTCTCAGGTGTCACTCAGCCCCATCCCCAGGGCACTGCCCTGTTGCTCCTGTACCCTTCACTGTTTCTTTTGGCTTCTGCCATATCTGCTGCCCCTCCACCATCCAGGTCTGTACCTGCTTCTCACAAAACATCTTCCAAATCACTTTGGCCAACACTTGGACTCCACTGGGGGCCATCCAGCTGGTCCCACGTTCAGAGAAAAACCAGACACTCTGCATTTCCTTCTCCCTTGTAATGCGCTCCCTTCAGAAGTATCAATAGTTGTTCTTGCAAAAACAGCTTCACAGTAACATCTTGCCTAATGTACAGAAATCATCCCAATACAGAAAGCCAGTACATAAAAGGGATTAATTCATGCTCCAGAAAACAGTAACCATAATGCTATAAACACTAAAAGCACCTGCCAGGCTGCAGCACTACTGATAGCCACCAGGATTTTCTTTCAGAGAAATCTTACCTAAAACACTAAGCAGTGAGTTTAAACCCTCGCTTTTAGTTGCAAAGCATTATATAGCCCAAAACCATTTAAATAAAATGAGTAAAAGCAGGCCCCAAGAGCTCGACAGAAATTACATCCCTTAAAAGGGCACACTTGCTATTCTGTAAATCCTACATAACTTCTTTTTCTCAAGGCACCAAATAAATGCAAGAACAGAAAAGAGACAACCTACTGTTTAAAAACTTTTAACTTGGTGAAAATGCTACTATTACAGGGTTTTCTATGAAAGTTTTCAAATTTCAAAAACTTGACTGGAGAACTGCATTTACTATAGCATCAATAAATATTTGGTTACCAGGGTAGAAAAACTGTACATCTGCTTTCTTTGGAATAAACGTTGTAATTTCTTGCATACATCACAAGATTAAAAATGAGTTTCCACATTACATCGCTAAATAAGCAAGACGACCTGTGAGTGAGACCAGAAGTCTAAGCCCTCCCACCTCCAGTTTTTCTATTTGCTCTCTTCTGCCTTTAATAAAGTGCTTCAGACCCAGTTTCCTTTGTAGAAACAAACAGATCATCCATCTCCCTGAGTAAGATTAGGTGTCATCACTTCTCCCTTCTTTGTGAAATAATAAAAGTCATACTGCAGGGAAAAAAATTATTTTAAACCCTATTCAGCCAGGAATAAAAACTGTAACCTTGGACGCCATGTGTGTGAAATGAAAATACACAGTCTCAAGTTACAAAGGTCTACAATTTACAGTTCTTTTTCCTATGGATTTAGGATGGAGGGGTGGCAATTTCTATTATGAATTGAAGGGACTGTGCTTCTCATTCATATTTAAATATAAAACCTATTAAAAGTCCAGTGAGAATACTACTATTTTTATTTCCTAATAGAATGGCAGTTTACCCTCATTTCTCACCATGCAGATTAAATGGATACTTTTAAATGCAGTTCTAAGGAGTACTGTCACAAAAACTAAGTTAAAAAGAGGCAATGGCAATGTTCCTGCAGCCCACTGCTGAACAGATCAGTGAAAGTAGATTGCAGTCTTATCTTATCCTCCACATTTGTTTGCATTCTAAAAGCATATAAGCCTTTCCAAATACACTTGATCTCTTTAGTTTTTATACAAGAAATCAACTCACAGCTCCCTTGTTAGGACCCACCAACAGGAGTTTTACTTGCAAGGAGATTCTGTGCTGGCACTGATGTCTGTTTTCTCACATTATTTAATCTTTCTCATGCTTGCTAATAATTTCAAAATATCATTTCAAATAAAGCTTCACAATACATGGTCACATTTAGACTGTAAAAGATTATGATTTACCACTTTGACAGACCAGCATTTTTAGCTTGTATACAGCACCCAGCCACAAACGAACAACAAAAATGTTTTGAGTCCTTTAATTTTCAAAACAATGCTTTATATACCAGAATCTGCAGAAACAATACACACAGACCCACACATACAAGCACACACACAAACACACATCCTGTTCCACAATAATTGATGTTTGGGGTTTATTAAAAAGGCAGTAATTGCAAATGTATTTGATTATTTCTTTTGCAGCATGAAATAACCAGTTACCTTTCAGGAAAGGAGCCCTCCGTGGCACAAGCCCTTCTGTGATTTCCACCTGCTCTTGCTGATGCTGTTTAACCAGGTTTCCTTCGCTGCCAGCTCTCAAAAGCTTTTCACCTAGCCTAATTTTTCGTGATCGGCTGTTAAAATCTTCTTTCCTAGATGAAGGTGATTTAGGAGCCGTATTAGCTGACAAAGGTCGAGCCAAGCGAGAGGGTTTGGACATTCTGTCTGTGCAGGAATGTACCTGCTCCAAAAGCAATTTCTAAAACCGTCCTTCCCAGCTCACTTTCCAGCACACAGGCTGGGGAGTTTGTGTGTGCAGCACAGCTGGATGTGAAGTGCTGTGCTGCCAGCCCAATCAGTTTTAAACACTAGGCGCTGGGTGGTCACACAGACAGTTTCCCAGACCTGTGGAATGTCAGTATGTGCTGGGGTAAAACAGATGACTCCGCTCCAGCACTGAGTCCCAGCCACACCGTGGGCAGCAGACGCTCATCCAGGGACTGTCTCAAGCTCCTGGCATGCCCCGACGAGGCGTCAGGCAGCACCGGAGCAGAAGGGGAATGCCCCACCTACGCAGGTACAACATTTCTGAAAAACCACCCAGGTGTGGGGTTTCCTCTGAAAGCGGGACCTTCCCGCGTTCCACTCCCAACCCTCCCTCTCAAACAAACACTTTATTGTTTTAGCAGATTTCTTCAGTGTGTGCCAAAACTACATCACTTCAGTGCTATATGGTAAATACCTTATGTCAAGAATCCTTTTGTCTTTGAGCTAAGCGTGGTGCGAGCTTAAATTGGATTAAATAATGCATATTCTACTATTGTGTTTTATAACTCACCAAAATAAATGAAGGATTGATAATGAATATAATCTCCTTTTGAAAAATGGCCCAAATCCCTTATTATAAACTGGCATTGCTTAGGAAATAACACTGCACAGAATATTGTCCATTATACTTTCTTTCTTCACTGGTACATATACACCTAAAAAACCCTGGCTTCTTGCACACTACAGATAACCATGTTCTTTACTGACTCTCCAAAGAAAAAATTCCTGACCTCGGGCTACATTATTTCAAACCTCAGTTCCTGGGTGCTTTTCTTTGAAAATGCCTAAGCAAAGCCTGCCTAACTTTCTCTGCCAGGCCTGAGCTTGTGAACGCTGCCAAAACACAAAGCATTTGGTCACATGAAAAGAAAATTCCATTCACCGCAATTTTGCAAACAACTTCTAAAGAAAAAAACCACAGTGTAAATTGGAGAAAACATCACAGCTACAGTTACGGTAAAATCTTCACACTGAACTTTTAAAATGTATTCCTCAATATCCCAGACAACCAGTATGCTATGTCAATAACAGAGTATGAGGGACCATTTTATTTCAAAGCTAGAACAAACATAAGCAAATCAACGCTACCAAAGCTAAAGTACTAATAGTTATTTAGGAGAAAGGCTTAACAAGCAAAAAGACAGGAAAATATGACTAAATTATTACAGACATTCTTCATTTTCTCTGATGGCAGTTGTGCAATGCAGTATAATATTTTTGCATGCTATTTCCATATTTTTTTCAGGAGTCCCACATTAAAGAAGTAATTGTTCATGCTTCCTCTATAAAGCATATTGTCTGTTGCTTTGTTGCCCCATCAAGAATGGGACAGATTAAGTGCAATACAGCAAGCTTTGCTACAATATTGATAATATTCTGCATTTTATTTTATCAACACAGTAGAAACTCTATGTTCACATATCAAAGTGAGTGGGAAGACTTCAACTCCCAAGGAGAGACTTGATGGACAGGAGAGTAATTCTGGGCTGATTAACAGTGCTCAGGCACAGCAGGTCATGCAGAAGATGACAGAGAACAGAAACAGGAGTGAAACAAGAAGATGAATGGAGAGTTAATCACATAACTGGAGTGAGGAATCAGTAGAAGGAAGAGAAAAAGTGAAAGTCAATATGTATGTGAGAGCTCAGTTGTACTGAGCCTCAGAAGTACTGCTGGCCCCTCTAAAGATCTCAGACTGTTTTGCAAACAGTTATCTTGAAGATCTTCTGCTATGATTTCTTTACCAAACACAAATACTCTATGCTTAAGGAGAGTTTTTAAGTAGTGACAATAATGCCTCTGATACTACAAGGACATATCTTAATTTTCCTAGACACAGGACATCTGTGATATAAAATCCAGCTCTGACCGACAACATTAACAGTGGTGTTTTGGTTTTTGAATCAATACTGCTAAAGCAAAATCCTGCTGAGATTACAGCACATTGCACATTCACCCAAACTGAGCAGCCTCAGCACAGGGTGCTCTTGAAAGGAGCAGCCTCATCTGTGAAGCAGGAGTCTAACCAGATGGTCACGTTACCCATGCACTTAAAATAATTTAATTTCTAAGCAAAGCAAGGACATCATGATTTCAAGTTTTTTCCTAAGGCTCTCTCTATAGCAACATAGCAACAAGAGATGGGAAAAGGGAGATGTTACCCATCTGCTTCTGACAGAAAAAGCACAGGCCCTAAGTCTTGTCCATTCGGATTTCAAGGTGATGCTTCTGCACTGTAAGACAGCAGCAACATCCTGATTGACATTCATTTTTGACAAGGGAGAAGCTCTTTTGTCTCACAGCAGAGACACAGCCATGCAGAAATGAGGTGAGTCAAACATATTCCTCAAACAAAGGAAATTCCCAGAATATTCCAGTCAAAGATTACCATTTTCAGCAATATCTTGGTGCCTGAATAGCAATCAGGTGTCTAATGGCATTATGTCATGTGAGGAGAGGCTGAGAGAGCTGGAAATGCTCAGCCTGGAGGAGAAAAGACTCAGGGGCATCTTATCCATTTACATAAATATCTGACGTGGAGATGAAAGGGGATGGAGCCAGGCTCTTCTCAGTCGTGCTCAGTGACAGGACAAGAGGTAGTGGGCACAAATTGAAATACAGGGAACAAAGAACATTAGAAAAAGCTTTTTGTACAGTGAAGGTGGTCAGACATTGGCACCGGTTGACCAGAGAGGACATGAAGTCTCCATCCTTGGTGTCATGGTTTAACCCCAGCCAGCAACTAAGCACTACACAGCCACCCTCTCACTCCCCCCAGTTGGGATGTGGGAGAGAATCAGAAGAGAAAAAGTGAATAAACTCATGGGTTGAAATAAAGACAGTTTAATAGGTGAAGCAAAAGCTACAAGCAAAAGCAAAGCAAAACAAGGAATTCATTCACTGCTTCCCATGGGCAGGCAGGTGTTCAGCCATCTCCAGGACAGCAGGGCCCCACCACACGTAACGGTTACTTGGGAAGACAAACCATCCCTCCAAACATTCCTCCCCTTCCTCTTCCTTCAGCTTTATATGGTCTGGAATACCCCTTTGGTCAGTTGGGGTCAGCTGTCTCAGCTGTGTCCCCTCCCAACTTCTTATGCACCCCCAGCCTGCTCTCTGGTTGGGTGGGGTGGGAAGCAGAAAAGGCCTTGACTCTGGGTAAGCGCTGCTCGGCAACAACTAAAATCACTTCTGCATTATCAACGCTGTTTTCAGCATAAATCCAAAACATAGTCCCATACTAGCTGCTATGAAGAAAATTAACTCTATCCCAGTCAAAACCCGCACACTTGGAGATAATCAACACTCAGCCAGGTATGGCCCTGACCAGCCCACTGCACCTGAGCCTGCCTGATCTGGGGGTTAGACTAGGTGATCTCCAGAAGTGCCTTCCCACCCCGACTGCTCTGTGATTCTGTATTATCAAATATATTCAGAGCCTATTTATAATCTAGAATCTTAAACATCTTTAAATCTGTCCAACAGTAGGTGCCCAACCTTCTTTCTCCCAAGTCCCAGCAATTAAACTATCCCATGCCTGACTGCCACTTCTGGGAGGCTTTGGTGTTGTTCTGGTCACTACCCCCTTTTAGTCTCTTGCAGACTGTGGGACAGTGGTCCAAAAGCTGTTCTTGTTTGTTTGTGTTAAAGGCTCTGAGATGTGAAGCTGGTGATTCCAGCCATGAGTCCAACATTTGAAAAAAACCTCATTTCAAAACAAAAGCCCAGGTTGCTTAGCTGTGTTTCAGGCTGAATGTAGACAAAGTAAATCAAATATGGAATGAAACAGCACAAGAGCATGCAGACCAGGGTTGCTACCAACTCCCCATCAACCTGGATCCCAACTGCACAGGTCTCTCCTCACCCTGGCTCCAATGAAGCCCTGGTCTCCCCTTGGCTGCAGGGCAGGTGCCTCCTGCCTGCCCACCCACCCCCTCCACCACAGGTTCCTAATGAAGCTCCCTGGCAGCAAGGCTTTCATCAGCTCTCAGGCTTTCTGATGCCCCAAGGTACTCTTTTGAACTACCTTAAAAAACCCCCACAAAACAAACAAACAAAAATCAAACCAAAAAAGAAACAAACAAAAAAGCCCAAAACAAACCCAACCCCTTTTCCCTTAGATTTCAGATAGCCAAGTTCATCTAGGTTGAGACACCATATTGCTGTAACATACCACTAAGCAAAAGGCAGTTCAGTTTCGCAGGCTTTCGTGAAGTGCTGTGGGAAGTCTTCTAGTGCTTTGGGTCAATGAATAAACTCTGCCACTGCCTCACAAAGCAGAAATTAATATTAAGGGACCAACAGTGAAGTCTATGCTTTTGAATAATCACATATATGTAAACAAGTAATATTTTTAGAATACCATACACTGTTTAAAACAATGTCCTATTAGTTCCAAAATACAATTTCCTGCCTAGAAAATAAATTACTCCTGAAATATGACAACAAGAATTTGTTAAGGGTTAGCTAACAGAAGGTATTTTTACCATAGCATATTAAATAGGTTATTATACTGCTATTAACTTAAGTAACGTTTGTGCTCCCTGGGATAACAGAAACATGACTAGAGATGTTATTAATCCAAACAAAGCATTTGCAAAGCTTGAAATTTCCTTTTTTGGGCACCCATGAAGTTCTAGTTTACATTTGCACATAAAGAGCTGGGGAGGGGAGAGGTTCCCTCGCATGCAAACCAGGAAAAATTGGTAGCTGATGCTGTACGGCTTAGGAAGTGGTGTTTTCTCAGCCTCACCAAATCTTCTCCCATATTTTGGCCTACAACCACCTAAAGAAGTGGGAAGCATGCATATACAAATATTTCAAATTCAGCAGACTGTTTCTAAACTATAGAGAGGCAACAACTGCTACACGAATAAATGGAAGTTGCAGGTGCAGAAGGTAAAACCATAAATTAATGAAGTCTTCTCTCTACAAAATTGAGCAAGTAACCAGATGGCATAACATTTTCAGGGCGAAATGAGAAATAAATGTATAGGTACTAAAAGAACAAGATCAGTGATGAAACCAATTTCAGATGCAAGTCACAGATAGGTATGTAATGTGATAAAAAAAAGTTTTGTGCTTCAGAGAGGTACATTTTCTAGTAACTGAAGCATACAAAATTAGTGATAAGTTAACTTTGCAGATGTTAAAGCTTTCTTAGAACTATGTGCCAGTGCTTTATTTTTCTATATATGATTTCTGAAATAGTTGCATAATACAGAAGGTGCTTCATGTTCAATATATTGAGACCTATTTTAAAACATTTCACACAAATCTAGAAACATTCTTCCCAGAAAAATAAACCATGCAGAAGGAATCTAGTCAGTCATCCAATGACAGGTGAACCCCTCAACAGAAAGCAAGCTGTAACTATGGCAAGTCCTGTTACTCTTTAATATGGTCTTAAAAAGAGAAGTCTGTTAAGGGTCCTGCTGTAATATAATAGCTGCTGAGAAGAGGCTATAATTAAAGCAGAGTTGTCATTTCTATCAGGAAACCCTGTTCCAGAGATTTACTACTCAGCCATAAAAATTTAATCTCAGCTCCAAGACTTTTAAAAAAAAAATCAAAATCAGAAAAAAACCCTTCAGGTCTAGTTTAATTCCTTTTCTTCAAGTTTTAGAAAATTAAACCATAGCAAAATCTTTCTTAAAGATAGAAGACTTTACAGCTGTGGAATCTGAACACCATATTCTGCCCCCAAACCAGAAATACCATCAGTAAGGGCAGAATGAGTTTTCTTTATTATTCTGTCACTTCTGCATCTTATATTTGGTTCAAGACCTTCAAAGTCCTGTATTTGCCTGAGTACATAGGTCTGTGGCCTACTAATAAAGCATTTACGCATACTGAACTATATCATGGTTACAGTTTTTCTAACCCAGTATAGTTACATCACTATCCCTCATCTGGTGTTGTTCTACCCTCAGGGTACCATTTGACAACCGCACTTGCTTCCCTTCCCCACCAGAAGGGTCATACGAGCCTAAGCACACTTGCACACACTAAATGCATCCACCCATGGACGGATGGTGCAGAAGAACAAAGCAGCGGAGCATTTGCAGGCAAACACAGCCAGTAACATTTGAACTATTTGCCAAGATTGTTGCTAAGATTTCCAGTTGGTGCCAACGGTGATGGCAGGCTTGGGTACGTTATCCTGATGAGATGATGTTAATCACTAAGCAATTCCAGAAGGTGCAATCAGCTGTGATATTTTTTTTTCCCCCAGAATGTTACTTTTTTCTGTATATTAACCATTCAAAGAAGAATACAAAATTATAGGATTTATTCTACATGTAAACTATTACCAAACTCTACCAAACAGTGTTCTGTGATTTGGATGTTCTGGGTGCTATCCTGGTTGGCTGTAACAACTAAAACAATTTTCGTTCAAAGTTGTTGACTTATTTGATTTGATTAAAACATCAGAACAAGAACTTGGGTTCAATGTATCATTAAAGGAATACCCCTTAACTATAAATCACAGCAGATCATTAAAATTATTACTTCACTGTTAAATAACATACGAATACTGCCTTCCACAACTGCAGTTATTTCACATTAGATTCTTAAAGCATTTTAAAAATGTGCTCAAAAATATCTTTTTTCAAATTTATAGCGTTAGTAGTTTTTTAATAAAAGAGAAAGGTGTTGAAGTTTCAAAATATCTTCCGAAATTATTTAAGTGAAACTATGGCTGGCTTAGTCTTTAATGCCACTATGAAAAGGGGAGGGAAAGGAGAAACATGAAACACTACACTGACATTTTACTCTGGAGAAAATGTTAGTTTCAAATGTTAGTTGCTAATTTGTTTTAGCGTATCTGCAGCCTTCTCTAGCTTTTTACATCATCATTTTCAAATGGCTACCTCTTAATAAAAGAATAACCTTTTAAAGAGTTCTAACACATTACAACATAGACAGCTTTAAGTTTTAGAGAAGACAAAATATGCCTTACAGAAAATCAGCCGATTAGATGTTTTAAATGAAGAAAAAAGGAAACAGGTAGGAAGCAAGAACAGACTGGATATGCCAGGAGACAAATGCAAACCTTGACTGACAGAATCCTGCCCACATGGGCAATGCACAGATAAACTAATTTAATTGTGTCAATATTCCTCTTTTATCCTGAAGTTCTAAATCACCCACATGGAGGGGAAAAAAAATAAATAGGAAAAGTAAGTAAAAGTGACTGAAAGGAGGAAAAACTACAGATGTGAAGGTAATCCACTTATATTCCATCTGAAGAACTCTGGCTGTTCCTCATCCAGCAAAATCCCATCAATAGCACCCTCAGGAGTGGTGCCACTGTGGATGTTCTCATAAGGAGGAGCCAAACTACAAAGAAAGGAGAACAACGGGAAGATAATGGTTATCCTCTGAAGAAGGTGCTAAGAAAGAATAGCTGTCTGGGGCAGCCTCTAGCTCTGGCCCTCTTGACTGAACTATCACAGTCTTTCTCTTCTGTAGACCTTGGAAGTAAAGAAAAGTCTCCATAGCTCTGTGGAAATGGGAAGGCAAATAAGCAGGTACAGGACTTTTTATAAACAAATATTACAACTCAGACCAGAATTCATTTTGGGCCTTTTTTTTTTTTTTTTTTTTTAAGCAAAAATAATTAGCCAGAGCTACTATCTAAACTGCAAACAGGCACAGAAAGTGTGTTACACCAATCCAGTGTCCTTTTCTCAGGAGCAGCCCTGGGAGTGGTGACAGCCAACAGCAGAACAAAAATGTATTTGTCTATTTGTGAGATGAAATTTTTTTAGAGATCCATTAATGAATATTTCAAGAAACTAATCTGACCGGCTCTGCGATTTTTTTTTTTTTTTTTGGTGCTTTTTTAGTGTTTGGGGAGAGAGAGAGGGAGAAAATGTGAGAGCTATATTTTTGCATGTGTGATTTTGACCACCACAGAAAAGAAAAAATGTATTTTTCCTTGAAGTCCCATTTAAGATGTGCATCATCACAATACAGGAAGCCTTACTTTTTGCACAGTGTTACTTAACTCAATACAACATATATGATGCACAAGGTTCTCTTCTGTGTCAAAGTTGCAAGTGACTGGTGTTGAATTCAATTCCTTCTGTCACTTACTGCCTTCACAGCACCACATCAAGTGCCCCACAATGCTGACTGCATGGATTTGAGTAAATTATCTACAAACAGTCAGCTGCTCAATCCCTTGCTGTCAGAACAACTCCAGAGAGATGAACATATTTGTTAAAACAACAATAAAGAAATCTGCAACTCAATTTATTTGTGTTTATATAGCTATATATGATAGTTCAAGTAATCTGAGTTTACCACTACTTCTCTAAAAAGCCCAGGCAGTGCATCCTCACATGCCCAAGCCATCTGGAAAGATATTCCTTGGTTTCAATCTACCCATACTTGTAGAGACTAAATGTTCTCAAATCTGGAGATTTTGTGCAGATGACTTAATGTCCTGCTTTGCATGTTTGATGATTCATTACCTTATTTACATAAATGACAACAAATGGTCCCAATTGCTAGCACTTAAGTCTGCTGCACAGAGCATGCTTCAGGAATGCAGCAACTGCTGTTTTCTTTATTTCTGGCATATATTTGGAGTGGCATTCAGGTTGCCCTGATGGCTCCTCCAGCCTCCATCATTAGGTATTGCTCATCAGGAATGTAAAAGAAAAATCCAATGCAGTGATCAAACAACAGACAATAGTAGATGGCAATGAAGCAAAGAAAACTAAAATACAAGTCTTTCCAGCCAAGAAAAACCTTGAAAAGAACCAATAACCCTACCATTAAAACATAAGGGTCTATGAAGTACGTTATTAACAACCCCAAACTATTTTCTGCATGGAAAACTAAACTGGAGGCCATGCCAAGTGCAATATATAAACATAAAATCTCATTTGAAAAAAAAGCTCAATGGCTATTTGTGAAGGCAGGTTAACACAAGTTAAAATAAAGAGGATGCTGCATGACTAGCATTTCTGCCTAGAACCATTAAGGAAATTGGTAAAACGATGTTTTGAATGCATACTCTGTTTCCTAAAGAGCACGTTATTTACTATGCCCTACCAAACAGTGTTCTGTGATCTGGCTATTCTTGATGCTATATTGGCTGGCTGTAACGACTAAAAGAGCTGAAAATATACAGTCTTAGTTCAAAGTTATTTAATTTGTACTGTTGCATTAATCAAATAAAAATAAAAATTTAACTTCAATACATTCTTGATTGATCTTACAGGGTTAAAATAAAAATGATGCTATAAGGACTGCTACATAAAGAGCAGACAGACACTTGTACTTAAAAACACATACAAACCTAGAGAGACAGAAAGAAAATAGGCAAAAAGAAGGATAGGAAAGAGAACAATAACTCCCCTCCAGTAAGCCCTCCTGGGCTACCAACAGGTACCAGTCAGGCTTCATCAAGTCTAACCTGAATTCCCTGCACTGAAATACAACCACCAAAATGAACATGTTATTATATGAACCATAAAACAAACAGAATAATTCAGAAGCTATTAAAAATTAATGTTATAAATTCTGAGAGCAACTCTTCATGCTGTCCCTCATTTTAATAGTCCTGAAAATGCCTTCCAGTGAAAAGATCGGTATGGGGGGATGCCTAGAGAAACTCAGGTCAAGAAAATCAGGTTTCTCACCTCAATAAAGACTCCTTTGAGGGAGAAGAATAGGATCTGAGTAACTTCCATATTTAACATTAGGATGAAATGGATCTTTTTCATCTCTGCTGGCCTTCAAAGACCAGTTTGTAAATTACTTATTCCCACATCAACATTAAGTTTTGCAGCTGGGAATTCAAATAGCTCCCAGATAATGCATAAAACTAAAGAAAACTATCACCTTTGTCTTTACATATAACTCTGCAATGCTAACAGCCATAAAACATAGTCAAAATGGAGGCAGTGACCACAAAGCTAGCTTCCAGAAAGTAACCCCTCCAGGCCTAAAGATGAGACCTTAATTATCTTTCACATATGGCAATGTCTTCAAGGGAATAAAATAATCCTATTCACTTGCCAAGTAGTATGACACACATTTTAATACTTTTGAAGAGCAGCACTATACAATAATAGAAAAAAAGAAACATTTTTTAATTAGCAATGGTTTGGAACATTTTCTGCCTAAACTTTTCCTCCCAAGCTCCCCCACAAATTTCTCCAGCACAAATTAGCCATCTTCTTCCACTAGCAGTGACTACGTCTGTTCATCTATTGTGTAGCTAATAAGGGCACAGTCACTTATCCCTTAGTTACACCAATTTCATTCTAGTGATTAAATCCACCCATTTAGGGTTCTACACTCAAACATAATCGCACAGGTAATTTCAATTTGGCAGAAATTAACCACATAACAAGAGTCAGGTCCAGATTCAGGATTTAATCCTATACTTACCAAGTGCACTATGGCATATTTAAATTATCTTACAGTAGCTGCTATGCTATACATCAGCCTTTTTCCCATCTCTATCTCAGACACCAGACTCTGCAAAGAGTTGCTCCTTTGGTTGTTCTTTCCATTTATGCTGCTGAGCAACAAGTTTTACTGTGCTAACTATGCTACAAAGCCTGTGAAAATGAAAGCCTTGCAGTTTGCAGAGTGGTAGTACCCATCTAGCACCCACTGAGATGTGATAACGAGGAAGTCTAGTGGGCCCCATTGCAGAGCGGTCCCTTGGAACAGCCTGGGGAAGCTGCTGGTAACAAAGGTAATTTGGGGCAGAGAAGAGGGGAAAAAAACAAAGATTCAGCAATTAGAGGGCAGAGATTAGGATGAAAGAAAGGGGGAAAATTCTGCCAATTATCATGGCTGTACCACATTAGACATACTTTCAAGTAGGAGAGAATATATGATAAGTTGTTACAGGAATGGGCTCTGTATAAATGTGAGAGAGATGTCCATCTGCCTGCTAACATGAATGCAAGGAGCTACCCTGGAGCTTTTCCTCGTGGAGCAGCTGTGACTCTCTCCCCTTTCTAAATGCCTGACCAATTGTTAGGGAAGAAGCTCCCTTCACCCCTCCATCTCTAGTGGAGCACAGCCCCAAACAACCCTCAGGATCAATCCAGGTCAGCACAAAATTCACTTAAAACTATGCTCAGGTGTCACACAAATGTGATTTCCTAAAGCCTCCTTGACCACAGTTGTGATTACCATCCATTATTTCCAGAAAGTTTCTAATTGGATAATTTTTTTATTTTGGTTACCATGTAAAAACAAGGTCAAATTTTAACACAGTGCTAATGAACACATGCAATCTGCAAAGCACAAATCTCAGATTGGCTCCATGAGAGGTAAAAATACCCAACACCCTGAAACCTTATTTAAGACACTTTTATTTACAGCTAATATTATTTATGAATCAAATTGTGTTATTTTACTGATGGTCCATAAGACCCTATTAAAATAATAAATATACCATAGACTTCAGGGAACTGTGTGGTTTTAGTCATTTCTGAAAAATATACACTACTGATGAGAAAAAAACTTTCCCAGCAATACAAATAACAGAGTGGCAGGCTGGAGTGATGGTGTAACTTCAAGGTGATTTATTCAGCACAAACAACAGGTGCAGCTGGCTTTTTCCAGCCATAAGTCTTTCCATTTGCAAGCTAATAGTAGGCTGCCAAGTCAATGTATGTCTCTGTAGTTTCTGTTACATAGAAGGAATTTTTTTAAAGTTGCATAATTGTCATAGAAGTTTAATTTTAGATGAATGAAGAATACAAAGAACAGTTAATTAAACCCTCAAAAAGCAATCTCTTATTAATTTAGGGGGGAAATGCCCATTGCATTCACAGAATAGCATTTAGGATAAGGAGATAAATCAATATGTCTGCATTTATCAATTATTGTTATTCACCAAGCAGAATTTGGGAACTTTGACAAAGAATCTTCAATTCCTTTAGTCCTTAATTACAACTCATTAACTTTTCATTAACTTCAAGCTTAGTATAAAGCAACGGCAAGTCTTTGATGGCACTACTGTTGGCAGCGTCCCATGTTAGATGGTTTTGTGGAAGTTATTTGTGTTTAGCCAGTTATGCCATTGCTATATCACAGCGATACATCAATCAATGATAAGAAAACACCCCATCCCTCTTCATTTAAATTGACTTTCTGTACACTTTAAAGCTTTGCAGTAACTTTTAAGATAGCACATACCACCACCCGGACTCTTAAAAAAGGGACAGTGAGGTGTGAAAGACATGCAGAGATCATTCAGGAATCCCTGCCCTGCCACTGTGCAGCCAATCTGTAGATGAGCTTTAAAGAGTGCTGAGTAGAGTGGGTTGATTCCTCCCCTCAATCTCCAGGCCATGCCCCTCCCTGTCCATGGGGCCTGGGGAATTGCTGTCCCTTACTGCCACCAGGACCTGGGCTCTGCAAGGGGCTCTTCTTCCCAACAGGCAGGACTTGGGTGTTTGCCACTGCCAAATCTCATGAGGTCCCTCTTTGGCCCACCCCTCTGTCCTGTCCTGGTCCCTCTGGATGGCAGCCTGAGGTCCCCCCAGTTGCTGACCTTTCCAAACAAAATGAGGGTACCCTCCATCACCTCCTCTAGGTCCTGATAGACAGGTTAATCACAGCATAAGCCCCAGCAGAATCACCCTGCCACCAGCCTCCAGGCAGAATGCAGCACTAAGCACCGCCCCAAGCCCCACCATCCTACCGTTGCTTTGCCCACCCCAACCATGGACCAACTTGAGCACAAAAATACCATAAGAGACAACACAGAATGACCATTTAACATCACGATAAACAGCTATGACAGCTATGCTCTCATCTTCAAATCCAGACACCCAACACAGAAGACAATTGGGTTGGTCAAGAGTAAGTACCTGGCTACAGAACTTAACAAAATGAGGAAAAATATGTCTCCTATGGTAATGATTGATAGATAAGAAAAATGGGGGAAATTATAAAAAATCAGGCCAAAGTTGGTTGTTTTGGGTTTTTTTTTTTCCTCCAAAACTTTGTGCACATTATACTATTGATTTTAGTAAGATATAAATTCCACCTGAAGAAAAACTTCTGAAATAGGCAAGCAGAAGCATATGGACAAACCACTTTCTCATTTGGACATCTGACTCAGTTATGATTATGAAGCACTTCAATTTAAACTAAAGGTGACACAAGAAATCAGTCTTTAATGGAGCTATCACAATAATAAGTATGAAAGCTGTAGGAGAGACAGAGGGGATGAATGAATGAGTACTGCCCAGGACCAGCTCTGTACACAGCATTAGATGTTCTCAGAGACATTTCAAGGCTAGCATGTAAACTTAAACATGTCAACAGACAAAGAGGAAGTGAATTTTAAGCATCTAGAAAAAAGTATATATCCTCTTATTAAGGGAACAAACCATTTGGTATCCATTTTAGTTGTATTGAGATTTTTTTTTTCCTTCTTTGGTCCAGCATCTGATATAAATTCCTGTATGTATTAATGCCAGTCTTACGCATACTCCAAGTGAATCACAGTTTACAACACAAAAAATTTATAAACTATATATAAAATAAGGATGTACTTAAACTAATTTTAAATGACATTTTTCTGAAAGCAGTTTTTCCATTATTTATGGACTTACTTAAATGCATGGCATATTAAAGTCATTTTTAAAAGATTTTAAAATGAGACCTTTACTATTAGAGGAAAGGCTCCTATTACACAACTTCTCCTAGACCAGCATCAGGTATCACATCACAAAAAGTTTCGTGTGTTTGTGGCTTTGGCATTATCGGTGGATGAGCTAGGTTTTTAAGCTGATGGTGTGATCTGGACTGTCATAACTTCCTTGTTTTATGCATGACTGTGAGAAAAAAATGCTATTGAGAAAGAAACAGCTATCACCCAAAACTCATGAAATGTGCAGATTTTTTAAAAGGTTAATATTTTGCTTAAATTGGAACTCAAACATATTAAACTGGCTATTCCACATAGTTTCTGTACTATGTGGAATGATATTTTTTCCACAGAACCACAAGAATCTATTTTTTAAAACAGTAGTTCTCTATAGAGTTTATTCAAGAGGTATTTTTACTTTGCCAGCAGCATGGAAACACAAGTGCTTTGAACTTTTGTATGTTCAGGGGTTGGACTGTGCAAGTTTTACAAATGCATTGTTGAACTATGTAGTACAAGAAGGTTTCAAAGCACATGTATCTATATAGGTACATATCTTGCATTATTAAAAAATGTGGTCAGATATGATTACCATTAAAACTTTACAAAAAAAAAGAAGAAAAAAAAATACAATAGCAAATAGAGCTTATTTACTTATTTCTCAAATAAAAATGCAAGCATGACATATACTGTCAAATTCCCTACCTTGGAAACCAACCACAACTACCAAATGTGGCTGAGCAACCACGTGCCAAAAGTGGGGTTCATCAGGGCAGGAAGGAGGGTTAGAGTCCCTTGTCTTACGGGGTAACATTTCAACAACAAATTGGTATATAAATGAGTATGTTGTTGCTTTTGTAATTGTAAAGTTTCACATTACGCATACTTCATAGTGCAAATGCAGACTGCTGAAAGGCAAGAGCTGCTTTTCTCCTTCCTCAAAGACAGACAGACCCAGACCTTGCATCTAACCTTCAAAGCAAGCCACAAAGCATTAGATCACTCTCTTGATGGCTATCTTCCCACCCACCTTGCTGGTTTTACTGTTTTACCCGGAATCCACATGAGCACTAGATTTAACACAAGAGAACTCAGCAATGGGCCCATTTTCTCCATAGCCCATAGTTTCATCAAATTAGCTAGAACAAGTCTGTTCCCTAAGTCAACCTTAAAAAAAATCATGAAATGCTTTACACCATCATTTTAAACCTTTTTTTTTCTCACTGAGGGCCACAAACCATACATGCTTTCTCTACACAGACACCAGTCTTTCTCCAGACAGTTAAACTCTGCAGCAAACTGAAGATTATTCAAGACTGTAAGGAAGACATTCAATAAAGGTATAAAAATATTAATTCAGTCTCATTTATTCCTGTGCAACATGCACATCTGCACAAATATACAGTGCCACAGAATTTGCATCCAGTTTGTTGCATTATACCCTGAACTTTGCACAGAACCTACGTGCCTATGGGATTTTTATTCTGTTCTTCAGGTGTCAGCATATAATAGACAGAAATAAACTGCTGGATCTTTCCTTGAAATGCATACTTACCGGTCACCTCAATAAAACATACAATGCTGTACTTGAGAGTAAATCTATGAGCCAGATCAAGTACTTTGGGGTATGGAGCAGGAGCATGTGTTTCTTCTGACAAGAGGCACCTTTAAAATTCTTCAGATTTTTTTACTTCCCCTGCAAAAAGGGATCTTCACAAGTCTAGGACAGACAGAAGGGCATAATGCTCCTGCTACAAGTTTGCAGACTGCATTCCGTGCCATCAGGGCAGCAGAACAGCAGCATCAGGTGTGTCCAGCCACTTCTTGGTACTTCATTTGGACCCCTTCTTTTTTTACCAGGTCACTAGGAATAATAACATTGACAATAAAAACACTCTGAGAGTTTAGCATCATGACTTTTGGCAAGAACACTGCCACTGTTCCATAATGAACTGCTGTAGAGGTCATGCTGACAAACCAGAGCAAGATTTGGCTCCTATGAGCTGTCCCCAGGATTATGTTTCCCCACTAAACAGCTGTCTTCAATCACAAAGACTGCACTTCCTTTTTCAGCATTATTAATCTCATGAAAAATGGTCATTTTCCTACTGGTTTGACATATTCCACGTGGCTGCTCAGCAACATCTTATATAGATGGTCATTTAAACCCTTTTTCACAATAAATGCCATATGGTAAGGCTGGAGAAAAAGGTGATCAGTTTGAGCTGAACTAGTGCTACTTTGACTCCAGTGCTCTGATGAAATCAGGACTGAACACATGCTAGCAGCTCATCATTCCCACCAACTGTGCTGCTTGCACGGGAGGCTGGTCTGCAGAGGAGGATGGATGAGTCATGACACAGTACCACTACTAAAAACGTGGAGCCAGATACACCCAAGTAAGGGCCTGCCAACTCCTAGAATAGGCAAGAATTTTCAAGCACGTGAAATTTCTTAAGATAGTACAACAAGAAGAAAGCTCAGGACAGCACTTGTTTCATTAGCATAGACTCAAAACGTGCTGTATCAGCAAATGCACTCTTTACTTTGAGGCTGCTTACCTGATACCTGTCATTTCTAGATAGTACCATATTTGTTACATTTCAGAAATTCCAGGAGTCAAAATGCAATTCATATGGGGTTTTTTTTTTAAAAAAAAAAAAAAAAGGAAAAGGAATTTTCATCCAGACACAATTCAATGTGTTTTGTTTACTAAACAATTTAAAGAAAGACTCCAGAGACTGAAGCTTCCTAAAAGATCACACCAGATAAAACCAGAATAATTTTTCCTACAGTAGACAGGCTAAACAAAAAGGAGAGCAAGGAAGCAGAAGTTACATGAAACATTTTGAATCACAAAGAAAACATGAACTGTATGTTAGATGCAAGTCTTGGAACTCCAGGAGGTTGTCAAGGAATGACAATAAATTTACTTGTCTTCATGGGTAAATAATGAAAAAGTAAAATTTCCAGAGATAGGAAAGGAAATGTAACATTGCATATGCAGAATGAAATTGGGCATAACAAGTACTGAGTTTTCACTTGATGCAATCAGCCCAAATTGGTTGTCTGCCACATCTCCTGTTCTCTCAGAAAGTTTCTTTTAAAAAAATCAGGACATCATCTGCTATTTCCAATCTATCTCTGTAAAGTGCACAGAAATCTAAGATAATGACACAGAAGCCATAAATCAGATAAAGATGCCTGCATGGTCCATTATCTCCTCAGAAGTGTCACACTATGTTCTGTTTATCAACAAAAATTGCAGCTCACCTTTAGTCCAAGATGAAACCAAATTCTCATCTAACAGCTCAATCACAACCCTGAAGTCAAATAAAGACTTTCTTCCCAGCCTACAAAGCTTTTAAAATGACTTATCCTGAGTATGTTCTATGTGACTTATCTTGAGTATGTTCTAAGTTGTTATTCCAAGTCTCATGAGTATGTTTATGACAACGCTGCCTAGAACACTCTCCTCAGTGATGGTTCAGGCTTTCACTGTACATTGTCATGACTGCTTTCATATCACATGAGTAAGAGCCTGGGATATCTCCTCAGTTTGTTTGGCTTGTTTTTAAGGAATAAGGATGAAAAATTGATATAAGTCAAGACATCATGAGTTTGCAAACTCTTGACATTTTCTGAACTAACTGAACAGAAACTGAAACACAACCAAGAAAACAGACTGAGATGTTCTCCCTCCTGCACATGCTTCACACTGGGCAGACTTCCAAAGGGGCCCAGAAAACAGTCAAAGGCTAGAGTGCTCCATGAGATGGCGAGACAGTCAGTCTCAGCTCTTCTTCAGATGGCTGCTAACATGAACTGAGGCTTCTTAGGCTCCCGATTTACCCAATCAGAAGATCTTGAGCACAATCTGATCTGAAGCCCATATCAGGCCCTTCTGACTTACTCCCACTAGGGCTGACCCAGGTCAGTCTTCAAATATATCAACTTAAAATCGAGCTTAAATCAGAATTGAAAAATATCTCACATTTTGTCTACCAAAAAGACTGGTATCTGTTTTTCAGGACTCTCAAATTTGATTAAGAGTAGCTTGTTTTAAAATTACATTAGAAATTCAAAATACAAATCCTAGAAAAGAATTTTAAGAACAAATGAAATTAAAGCATTTATTAGCAAAGCAAAGAATAACTTACAGCTTCCTTATTTTCCCCCTCCTTATTCTTCTTGCAAACCAGCTGCTCTTACCAATAATGCTGTTGCTGCTAAGTTATTGCCAGAAGTCACACCTTGGGGATGAAATCTGCTTATATTACCCACACTCAAACATTACAATAGCACAGGTACCTCACAAAGGGGTTTGTCTGTTTCTATGATTTGTTTTGCAGATAACAAACACCTTCTATATATCACTTTGGGATCAAACAGATTATAAGGAGCCCAGTTTGGCACTGGTCTTCAGCTTCTGAGACTTCAAGACAGTTAAAAAAAACAGGGCAAACCAACAGAGACTCATAGGAGCACCAGTTCAAGTCTCCTCTGAACGCATGTACATCGTTCAGCACTCAAATCACAAAGGAATCAAAAGAATAAAACATAGCCTGATGGCCAATGTGGAACGCATTATTGCAGACACTAAGCCCCTTCTTGTAAGAGTGATGCCCATTTATAGCCTAAGTTAAACAATGACATCTCCCAAATGTGGGCACCCCTGTTCCTGATTTTGCTCCATCTCAGCCTCCCCAGTAATAGCCAGGCTCCTTCCAGCCTCATTTTACTCCCTTTTCCTCTATTTCACTTGACAGAGACTGGAGAGAGTCACAGACACCCACAGACCCTGCCCAATACCCCTGCATATCCTGCGATAAGAATAAGCTGCCAGGGGGGCCCCTCCATAGACAGTTGGTTAATTAACCCTTTCCTCACGCCACCAGCCCCAAGGCTCATGCACTGTGTCACAGACACTCAGGGTAGATTTAAAAGTTGCTTAACACTCAGCTCCCAGTGACCTCAAAGGAATCTGCAAATACTTATTGTTTCTGACAGGCTATGTATTTAGATTGATAAACACAACCCTGTCAGAAGAAAAAAGGAGTTCCTATTTTCATACCAGTTAAAAAGAATGAAAAGCATTCAGCATTTCTTGGTGCCAAGTTGAGGCACTTTAATTTTAAATTTTGTCTGAAACGCTCATTAAAGTGATCTATGTCACCTTATCTTTTCCACCCAGACAGCTCCTTTAGTATCTGTCTTTAGATCTTTAACTCTTTAAGAATTGTTTGTATTCAAACTAATTTTGTACACAGTATCTCCTCTCCATCAGGTGACTTACTGAGTCTAGTTTTGTCCTACCTGTGTAAGAGACAATTTTTCAAATACAAACACTGCCTTTATATCATCTGCTGCTGCAGAAATGACTAAAGACAAACATGAAAAAGAAAATGCTTAAGCTGAAAAAGAAAGAATATTTAATTGCATGAAACAATCTGAAGTAGACAAAATAAATTATTTTTTAATAGAAAACACCTTTCTACTGCACTGTCATGGACAGGTGATTCTTTGCTGAGGTGTTTGGTGGGTTTTTTTTAAACAATGTGAAATAATTGGCTTTAAAGAGGAGGCCTGCAGATATGCTTAGTTAAAGTAATTGCCAAAACCAGAATGACATTGACAGTGTGAGTGCTCCAATAAGTGTGTGCACAATGCAATAAATTCAGATATAAATTAACCATTAAAAATTAAACAAAACAATTAATTTGGAATACAATGATCAATTTTATTAAGAGCCTATGAGTACACTGCAGAATCCATCCCACTGCACTGACACTACCTAAAACCTGTGTGATGTCCTGCAGTCATCTGCAGTCACAGTATGGTGTCCCAAAGTCAACTCAGAGGTACAGGAAAATAAAAAGTTACGCAGCAATGTCCTTCTCTCTGTCAGGACGTTAATGGAGTGTGAACTATATCAAATGAGCACAAGGAAGAACATTTGCCGCAAATTTTACTCAACAGCAGTTCAAGCTATCATACATCAGGAAATGAAAATAAGAGGTGAAGAGTACATATTTTATTATTTCAACAGCCTATTGTACTGATGGAATGAAAACCTTTCCTCATAAAAAGACATTAGTCTATGCTGACCATAGACTTTCTCTCTCCCCAGGAATGAACTGATACACAGCTGAGTCTACTTCAGTACCAACAAAATGAATTGTCAGTTGAAAACAACTGATATTCTTCTACTATATTTCACAGACTTGTTTTACAGTTTCTATTTTATGACTAGTAGGTTAAAATAAAGTTCCTACAGTATGTGGGAAATTTTTGTTCTATGACCTTGAACACTACAGAAGTTATCAGACATTTTTTGTCAAACTTTCATAACATCTGCAGCTACAGTGTGTCTGTGCTATCTTTCAGGAATACACATTGATGCTATTGAGCTGCTTATCATATCAGTTTTAAGGTAGCAAAGTAAATACTCTTCAGAAAGTAAAAATAAAGGCAGTAATAAGGAACGGCTGTTCAAATTTATCAGCTCACAATACAACATGTGTTATGTGCATCAGCTTTTAGGTAAGATCGTTAGACTTTCACTTATAACACCTTAAGTTCATTGCTCAAAAGGCTGATGGAAATATTTCTGGATTACATGCAGTTGCTGAAATTTTTAGGTAAAACTCTTTCAGCTGTATAAATATTATTAAAGTATATATGTTACTCATACACATTTATTTTTTCTCGTGTGGACTTTCAGACCACCAGAGGCCTCTGAATTTCTACAACTCCAGAGTCAGACCAACAGCATTTCATGCAGGGATAAGAACTCAGATTCAAGAATCCCTTTTCTAACCATTTGAGCCATGCAAATACTCCTTGCTCCTTCCTTCATGACAAATATAAGTAAGGTTGTGCGCAGACATCCTACATAAAGCTTAGACTAGGGACAGCCACTGTGGGAGAGCCCTGCTGTTTGCATCCAAGTCATATCAGTGGTTCTGCACCAGGAAGGATGACCAAACATATTCCTGGTGCTCCCATGTAACATCCATCCACACTGTAATAGACACAGTATCTTTATCAAGTTTTCCCTTCTCCAGTTCCCCTTTTGATTTCTTTCCTTTCTGTCTCTTTCTCCTTTCCCACAAGGACTCAAACATACTGTATTTTTCTGAATAATCTGAACTGGTATTTTCTACTGCCCCTTTCCTGCCACTTCCTCCTCCCTCTGATCCCGCTCCCCTTTGCCCAGCACATTCCCACTACCCTTGGCAAGCCCAGGTCTTCCTCTCCAGCTGCAGTAGCTGCTGTTCAACACAGCACCAAAGAACATGCTTGTCCCCATGTGCAGAGTCTGTCCCTGTTTTACTTGTTAAAGAGAGTAATTACATAAAAACATAAAAAGTAAGCTAAAAGAAAACTTAAGACAGCAATTAAAAGACTAAAATAATTGCATGTGCCAGGACACTCTATTAAGATACCATGTAAGAAAGCCACAGTAATAGCACAGCATGAAAGTAAAAACCACTAAACCCAAACAACAAAAGCAGTCTAATAGGTCTCTCCACTCCTCCACCTCCAAAGGATGGTATGAAGAAGAGAGGAAAGAAGGTTATTGGACAGGAAAAATATTATTCTAAAGAGACACCATGTCCAACAAGAAAAACAGAACTCATGAGCAGGAAAGGAAAAGATTATGAGTCTCAACAGTTCAATACAGGGAGTAAGTAAAGCAAAGTCATTATATTTAATGGACATTTTTAAAAGATACAAAGTATTATGAAGCAAAAACGAGGAAAGAATAGAAAGCTTCACTCTGTAATAAAATGATGCCAAGTATTAAAAGCCATTGCATTAAAAAAAAAAAAAAAAAAGAAAATCACAAAGCAAACAGGAAACCCCCAAGCTATTTAATTTTCAAAAAAATTAACAAAAATAATTTGCAGTCTGTTCCACAAACAACAAAGCAGCGTTAAGATACAAAGAACATGAACTGAAAAATGACACATTGGAGGAAGGAGCAGACATTGAAAGCAAGCATTTAGTAACCTCTCCTAATCAGGCTTTAAGAGCTCTAGCATTTTGTGAAATGTTTGAAATATGCACTGACCTACTTAGGATGCTCACAACCAATTTAAGAAAAAAAAAAAAAAGCAAAAAGCAAAAAAAAAAAAAAGCCTGGAGCCTAGGAGCTGCTCGGTAAAGCCAGAGATTTCTCCTCCTTTTAATGCTGTGATAACTTTGAAAAGTACCACTTTCCCCGCAAACACTATCTCACTGCAACACTACTAATAATGATTTGGGTTCCAAATTAATCTTAAATATCCTGTTTCTGCCAAAAATGTAATCCCCTTCAAGCCACAGAGTGCTGCACTGCTAAAAGCTTACATTAGTGTGGGGCAGCTCAGGGCACACGTCTGTCTGTCCCTGCACCTCTCCCCAGGGATACCCAGTGAACAGGAGCAGCCACTGGTGCTGGGGAGGTGTCAGCAGGGCAAAGCAGGTACCCCAAAAATCTGAAGGCAGCCCACATACCTCCAAAGGTTGGGCCATCCTGGCCTGAGTCATCAGCTAGGCAAGCAGCCAACCCACAGACTCAAGGTGCAGGCTCGGTGCTCAGGAGCAGGCTGGTGCCTCCTGTTATCCTTCTCCGCCTCGCCCCAGTGACATCGTTCTGTCCTCGCAAGCAGCCTCTGGCAGGGTGGCAACGAGTCCATCAGACCTGGCACGTCGCCGCCCCGCAGACCAGCGTAATGCAGGGATTGTAGCACATGCAGACAACTCACAAAAGCAGCAAAGTCAATTTTGAGCTCTACTGATTTCTATATTTTGCCTTTAGGTCAGGTCTACTTCTCTAAAAATAAGTTTCTAACCTCTACCAGGTGAAGGTTTCTAACAGCAGCACTGAAAAGAACAACCACTGAATGTGTGTTACCTAAACTCCTGATGGAAATGAACCCAAAGCCTTTCCAGCAATGTCAGAGAGGAAGTTTAGAGGGCAACTGAAGGAAGAAATAGCCTTACATCCTGCAGGACAGAAACCCACTGGGGATTCTGAAATTAGATCTGTAACACAGGGAAATAACTATATCTTAGCATCTTCTGAAGTCAAAAATGAAGACTAACACCTTCAAAACTAAGATACTGAAAGAAGTAGTTATCAGAGTAAATATTTGGTCCTACAAAAAAATATATGTTATTTTGAAGCCAATGAAAATTACTACAGCTCTGACAAGAAAGTAAACACTCCTGCAGTCTTCCTGGGTAGATGATGATGAAGCAGTGGATTAAAATGCACAAGAGTTACCTTCTATGTGTGTTTTCTGGGAAAACACAATCACAGGAATTCACATCTGTGGCTTCAGCAGAAGGGGAGAGGAGCTGGCTCTGCCAAGCTGGGTGCCTGCAGGTGCACAGGCTGCTGCCCTGCAGATGATGCACAAGCAAAACACAGGAGATCCTCCCCCAAAATATCAATATAATGCAGAAGCGGCAGATGGAAACACATTATACTACTAGCTTGTTATTAGGATGAGAATCCAACATTTTGATTATCCATGGTGAAAAAACAAAACAAACAAAAAAAAGCCTGTCTAATTTGAGGACATTTCTCATTTGACTCACCACATAGCACACGCTTGTCTGAATCATAGAATGGTTTGGATTGGAAGGGACCTTAAAGATCATCTAGTTCCAACGCCCCTGCCATCAGCAAGGACACCTTCCACTAGATCAGGTTGCTCAAAGCCTCATGCAGCCTGGCCTTAAACACTTCCACAGAGGAGGCATCCACAACTTCCTTAGGCAACC
>NW_010328892.1:0-14048 GCF_000700745.2 Antrostomus carolinensis
AACCCCCATTCCCTGCCCCGTGTGCCGCTGGGTGGGAAGTTAGAGAAATGGGGAGCAAAGTGATGTGAGCCCAGGAAGAAGGGAGGGGTGGGGGAAGGTGTTGTAAGATGTGGTTGTTCTATCACTGTGTGGCTCGGATGATTGGCAACAAATTAAGTTGATTTTTCTTCCCCAAGTGAAGCCTGTTTTGCCCATGACCATAACTGGTGAGTGAGCCAACCCTGTCCTCATTCTTATCCGTGCCCCTTTGTGACTCCCATCCCACCTCACTGGGTGGGAGGAGTGAGTGCAGGACCACATGGTCCCACTGTTGGTTAAACCACCACAATAATCAGAAGTAACTCACCTGCAACCGATGCCTGCGGACTTTGCTGATCTGGTCTGCCTTTGCTTCCATCCTTCCCACCAGCGCCTCAAGTTCCCTCTCCAGATCTTCCCTCACTGCAATGGTCGGGGCTTCTTGGACAAGCTTTGACAGCTGCTGGTGATCACTAGCATGGAATCCAGACAGAACAAAGCTTGTATCAGACTCCCTTGGCTTCTAGCGCTTGTACACCCAGATCAGAAATAACACTCCTAGGAAACTGTAGCATCAGCAGCCAGACACATTCAACGTGCCAAAACAAACCAGTAAGAACAGTGTTGCTGCTCAGCAGCGTTATTACAGTAGCATATCTTGGTGGCAGGCAGCTGCAACGTTAAATCTCAATAACATAAGTAGCTTCACACATTTAAAGTGACCAAGTAACCCCTTGAGGGCACAGTCTTGGCACTCACTGAGTTACTATTGTGAGTATCTGTACAAACAATTCGGGTTCCATTAACCAGGACAAGCAAAACGACTAGTAAAGCTGTCCTTTAACATGGGATTTGTCCATTGCATCAGGGGCTGTTACCTCACTTTTCCCTGACCCCTCACAAATTTGATACTGCTGCATATAAAAACAGGTAAGCAGTCCAGACTGTTTATCGGAATTTTTTAACTGCAAAAATAAATGACAGCCTCCGCAGCCAGAGGAACAGAGAGATTATATGCCAGAGACTCCCCAAAATGAAATCCTTTCTCAGGAAAAAAACCTTCCAAGTTTAAAGCAAAAGGCAAAAATATAAAGCATCTACAGTCATAATCTGCAATGGAGAACATGCCAAACTCACAAACTCATCTGCCCAAATTCATCTTGTAAAGTCAGCAGCACTTCCGAGAGCTCTTCCTGGGATGAAGAAGATTCCTTTGGCAGGGATGGCTTTCTGCTTTTGCTGGCAGGCTGACCAGTACTGATGGGTTTTGCTAGTGGAGTATCATTTAGCACACGACTGTTACACAAAGCTTTCGTGTGTTGTTTCATCAGGTGTAGGACATGTTGCACGTTGGCACCAACTGAATGACTGGGACTGGTAGACTGGAAGGAAAAGTTACAGAGACTTCTTTTAACTGGCAGTGTCAACAACCTGCTTGATAATAATAGAGAACGTTTAGAAACAGTAATATTTGCTGCCAAGAATGTATTTTTTGTTTGAATGAATAAGGGCCAACAAGAGCAGCCTGACTAGCAGCACAGAGAAGACCCAATTTTTTTGGAAATGCTGCATCAGCAAGTTATCCATATTCAACAAGCCTTTTGAAGACAAACTGGAAGAGTCAAAGCAAATGAAATGATCTGACCACTGGGTGTCAGGAGTGCACCAAGCCAAAGCCACTTCAGGAGCTGAAGCTACTGAGCAATTAAGCTTTGGAATTAAGCAGCTCACCTTCCCAGCTACGAAGGGTACATCACCCAGACACAGTCTGTAATGGGGCTGCGTGGTGAGACGGCTTGTACGAGAGCATTTCTGGAGGAGAGAAGAGAGAAACGTTTACCAAAGATGACACTACAGCAAACCCATTTGCCCTTTGCTTTGTAATAACGGAAGCAACCTACCTTCCTGATTGCATGCACACACCCTCATTTAACTCTTCAATAATTGCCCTTCTCTTCCCCCCATGTTACCTTCTCTGGCTGCTTAGTTTTTTTCCTGGGTTTTCTTGCTTTTGGAGAAAGCAATGGTGATGCTGCTTGAATCAGTAGTCTGTTGGTTTCCAGGCCTGTCTGAAGCTTTAATTGAGGGAACAAGAGGAGTTACTGGAATCATATTCATAGATAATCAAGGACAGTAAGCTGAGAATTGCAAAACCAAGGATTTTTAAAATACAGGCTCTCTGAAAGCAAGAGCTGCATGTTTTTAGGATGTTTCTGCTGTCCAAGGGCAATTTAAACATCAAATAAGAATACTTCCTCTGGTAGCACTACTCCTACTCACTAGTCCTAGCAAGTTAGAGAATTAGTCTTAACTGCATTACTCCCATGCAGGCAAGTGCCAGAACATCAGCTGTGCTTTACAATTCACAAAATGTTAGGGAAGTCCAGCCACCCAACCCTGCTCAACTGATCCTGGGGCAAACAGTTAACAGACAACTAAAACATTTTCATTATTCTGGATACAAGCAGCACTTTCAGCAAGTTAGTTCAAAGCTGATGGAAAGGAAGAGCTAATTGCAGTGCATACCAGTACAAAAGAAATTTCCTGTTGGTTACCTCAGCTGCTTTTTCCTGAACAAGCTTCCTTGCGTGTTCTTCCTCCTGAAGCTTCTGTTCCAGCTCTTTCATTTTTTTCTAGTCAAAGTTGAATAAAAACAATAGCATTACTAATAAAACCATTATTTTTTTCCCTGAAGCCTACAATACTAAGAGCTTGAGCAAAAGTATATGAGCTCAATTTACAACTTAAAGCTAAGAGAAGACTTCAGCTGACCTTTTGTCTGTATAGGCATTAATACAGTAGTCAAGTGCTTGTGCTTAAAACTTAATTGATTTTTCTATTTTTATTTCCACAATTGGCCTTTGAATTTAAGTTGCAGCCTACAGGGAGAGCAATACACGAGGCTGCCTTTCCCTTCAGTTGTAAAAAACCAAAGAAACAACAATAAAAAACTAGAAAGTAGGTTGTTTTGTGCACATTATCCTGAAGGATTCTGGACTACAAAAAGGCTAACAAAGGTTTATCATGTACCATTATAAGCTGAGAGAAGACCTGCTTTATTTAGAACACTAATGGTATTTTTACTAATATCTGCAATTTACTCTTAGAAGAATTTTTTAACATCTAGACACTTTTCTAATAAAGAAGAAGGAGGAAAGTTTATAAGCCTTAGAGATCTTTTAAGTAAAATTTAAGTGATTTCATCTTTGTGCTAAAACATGTAAGAACTCTTTTGAAAGCCCTTTTCAAATAAAAGAGTTAAGAGGAAAGGACCAAATTTCTTTGTAAACTCTCCAACAAGATGAAAACCTTGTTTAAGCAGGATTACTTCCTTAAACTCCCAATGTGAAAGTTACCAAATAACTTTATGAATTTATACAGCACAGTGAAAAAAGATCCAGAGCTCCAGGACACAAAACAACTTCCCTTCTCTTCCCCCAAGGAGTGATTATTCACAGAGCCACTAATCAAACTTAAGGCAGAAAAGCATAAAATTTAAAGAAACAGTTATATTTGCACACTTGTGGTTTTTATAAAGCATTTAAAATGAGGTAAAGCATTAACTGCAAGATTAATGTAACCGGCTGTTACACAAAGGTGTGAAAAGGCAAAACCCTGGATAAACATTGAGGACAAAGGCACAAAGGAACCAACTTTTGCTGTTGAATAAAAGAGCCCTTTTGACTACTTTTTTTTCCCCACTCAAATGAGATATATTCCAGGTAACCTGAAATAATCTTCTGCCCTTTACAGCATGCAGCACAATTCTTGATTTCCATGTGGCCAGTCTCACAAAGCTGTTTAACCTGTTAAGCAGAATTTTACTAAAATAGAATACTAAAGCAAATCTTCTGTTTGAACTGAGCCCTGACACGAGGCTGGGCTAATGTCTCTGTCCTGCAATGAGTGAGCACTCACCCAGCCAGCTGCGTAGCTGCAGTGTGCAGCTCAAACTGCACAGCAAGAGCATATCCCACTGTGTCATCATTGACAGACCCTGTTAGAAACGACCTGTCCAAGTTATATTCACAAAATATTGTTTTTCCTTCTTTATGTATAAAGTACTATGCAGACTCTTGGTCCATCACTTGATAGGGAGAAGCCAGAGGGCCAGCTAGCAGCGAGCACTGATGCTCTCCAGCCACACTGCCTGTCACATGAGGCAGCACAGCACAGGAAGCACGCTGCAGGTCAGCACTGGGCTGCCTGAAAAACCACTCTGCTCACTCACCACAGATCCCTGCAAAAGTTTTCCATGAAAAAAGAGAAATAAAATATTTCAATGGCTATTTTTGCTTGTTTTCTAAGGGAAATTAAGTTTTATGCAATCAACTCACTCATAGAATCACGGAATGGTTTGGGTTGTGAAGGACCTTTAAAGCTCATCTAGTCCATCCCCCCTGCAATGAGCAGGGACATCTCCAACTAGATCAGGTTGCTCGGAGATCCATCCAACCTGGCCTTGAATGTTTCCAGGGATGGGGCATCTACCACCTCTCTGGGCAACCTGTTCCAGTGCTTCACCACCCTCAGCATAAAACATTTCTTCCTTATATCTAGTCTGAATCTCCCCTCTTTTAGTTTAAAACCATTAGCCCTTTTCCTATTGCTAAAGGCCCTGCTAAGAAGTCTTGTTTCCATCTTTAGGCCCCCTTCAAGTATTGAAAGGCCACAATAAGGTCTCCTCAGAGCTTTCTCTTCTCCAGGCTGAACAGCCCCAACTCTCTCAGCCTTTCTTAATAGGAGAGGTGCTCCAGCCCTCTGACCATTTTTGTGGCCTCCTCTAGATTTGCTCCAACAGGTCCATGTCTGTCATGTGCTGAGGACTCCAGAGCTGGACACAGTACTCCAGGTGGGGCCTCACTAGAATGGAGTAGGGGGGCAGAATCCCCTCCCTCGACCTGCTGGCCACACTCCTCTTGATGCAGCCCAGGATACGGTTATTGCCCTTCGGGGCTGCGAGTGCACATTGCCGGCTTAGAGAATCACAGAATGGTTTGGGTTGGAAGGGACTTTCAAAAGTCATCTAGTCCAACCCCCCTGCAGTGAGCAGGGACATCCTTACTAGATCAGGTTGCTCAGAGCCCCATCCAGCCTGACCTTGAATATCTCCAGGGATGGAGCCTCCACTACCTCTCTGGGCAACCAGTTCCAATGATCCACCACCCTCCTATTGAAGAACTTTTTCCTAATATCCAACCTAAATCTGCCCTTTTCTAGATTAGAACTGTTACCCCTCGTCCTATTGCTACATGCCCTTGTGAACAGTTCTTCCCCAGCTTTCTTGTAGCGCCTTCAGGTACTGGAAGGCTGCTAAAAGGTCCCCCAGACCCTTCTCTTCTCCAGGCTGAACAGCCCCACGTCCAGCTTTTCATCCCCCAGAACCCCCAGGTCCTTCTCTGCAGGGCTACTCTCAATGTCTTCACCACCAGTATTGATAACGGGGGCTGCCCTGACCCAGGTTCAGGACCTTGCATTTGGCCTTGGTGAACCACATGAGGCTCACAAGGGCCCACTTCCCAAGGTTGTCCAGGTCCCTCTGGATGGCATCCCATCCCTCAAGCAACTTTAACCAAAAAAAGACAGAAAGGTATGAGACCTCAAACATACAGAACACCCAAATTTTGTAAAAATAGGCTTTTGGGATCCAAATTAGTTCCACCAGAGAGGAAATGCCTCCAGTGTGAAGACAGCTTTTATCTCTGTACTTCACTACGTTGCAAATTAGCACCTGCTGGACATCTGAGCAGTCAGCACATACCCAGCTGGAACAGGGCAGGTGCTGCTTCTCACCACCTGGCAATTAGAGGTCAGAAGGAAAACTAGAGGTGTAGTGAGCCTACAGCCACAACAGCACGTGAGGACTCAGGATTCATTACTTCTGTTGTTCACAGAATGGTGGGGTTTGATTAAGTCTCATTGTTGGCATTAAGAAAAGATTGATTACTACCAACTACAGCTCTTCAAAATGTGTCATCTACATGTGCATTCAAATTCTGCCCATCCAGCCACATGCAAGACCAGAGCCCAAACTGCACTTTTAGGTACAACCCCAGCCCCTCACTCCATCCTCTGACACAGACACGGTCAGACTCTCTCGGGCAGCTATCCAGAGACTGCATTATGGGACCACAGCTGCAACAAACACACACCAGGAAATGCTTTTGAGGCCAGTACTCCGATTAGGTGTACTTCACATGAATGGGAGACTCAGCATTTCCTTTTTACAACCAATATGAACATTGGCAAATTGCTTGAAGGCAATATTTATAGGGCCAGGTAGTAGTGGCTCTGCAGAGATTACGTGCTCTCAGTAAGACCCACACACAACTTGTGTTCTGGCAGTGTCTGAAATCAGAGGCAGTTAAGTCACTGCTTGCTCACGAGTAGTCAGCCCACCACTTCCCATCCATTTCAGCACACTATGTATGGAAACAGTCTTTCTGATCTATTTCTTGCTTCAAATTAAACTTGCAAACATTCCTGTGGCCTTGCCACAACTAAAGCAGAGATTGAAGGGATTCAACTGTTTTGAGCAAAGTGTGCAGTCACCCTTTCAGGACTAGCAGGTAACACTCAGCACATGGATGCTCACATAGAAACAGCCTGCAAGCACAGAGGCAGGCAGACCTGTCCATCAGGAAGTGGCTCATGACAGCATTACAATCACAAAGAAAATGACTTTTAGTTACAACTAAATCCAGATCTCGCTCATTTCCTTGAATTAATTCATAATTCTGTGAATTTAACACCCAATTCCATTACAACAGATTTAATTGTGACATCCAATGGTCCCTAAAGATATCAAAGAATCAAAGAAACCTAATTTGATCCTGGGGGAAAAAAAAACAAAACAAAACACAAAACCAAAACAAAACACCAAACAAAAACATTAGGAAATAATTATTTTCTCTAGTCAGGTACAAAAAGACAACCCAGCCCCACCAAACTTCAGCTGCTACCAGTCAAAAACTTGGTAAAAGCCCTTCAGAAAGGAATTCCAGTTGCTGAACCAGTTATTTCAACTCTGACTCTAGAGGAACCTACTGCTACTGTCAGTGAACAAGGCCCAGGAGACACCCATCTCTTTGCAAGCGTCCAGCCCAGGTGAGCAATGAGGCACTTGCACTCCACAACTGCAGTTCACAACAACAGGGTGTGTCAAGATCTTGGCCTGTTACAGCTGCCTTGGGTCAAGGACTTCCAAGAATAGTTGTAGCATCTAAATATCCTGCAGCAGACCAACTAGCTACAGTTTTACTATCATACACCTCCTTATGTACTCCTGGAAAAGCACCATCTACTTCAGCACCTGGTAAGAGCTAGTGTGCAGGGTAGCAAGCCTACAATGTTGACAAAGTCCAGAGCTGTCCTCAACACCACCATCTAATCATGTACAGTCTGCTCCTTTTGGAGGGGCAGGGGAGAAGTTTGCAAGTGGAAGTGTCTCCCTGGTTAAGCACTCTGTAGTTCCCAGGCTTGGGAGTCCTCTGGTCTCTCTACAGCAGCAGAAACAGGTAGGATGTGGACTGAACTTCAGAAGCCAACACCACAGAGAGTACAGAGAGAAAATATGACCAGACACAGTCACGCTGAACTTTTAAAAGCTACCGAATCAAAAGGAATCCTGAAGAGGCAGACTGGTTCAAACCCACCGACAGCCAGTGCTAGAGGCCTGCAATACCAGAATTCTGCACGTAAATAACTAGTAAGAATTGTGTTTCTTGAGGAGAAAGGCAAGTAGCTAAAACAAGAAACAAACACATCAAGCCCACACAAGTCAAGTCAAATCTGAGTCATACCAGAATATAATTGCTAACATTCAGTAAGGCAACTCAGAAGCTGGGAGCTTGGAACACCTGCAACCCTGTGTGCCTGTGCACCAACTGACCACAACTGAGGAACACCAACAGACACCCTCAGGGTGAAACCAAGTGCGGTCACTGAAAACCTACCTGGCCATGCAGACCTCCAGCAATAACTGCAAGCTTTTACGCTTCAGCTTTAAAAACATGTTTAGTTGCTGCCTTTCACTACAGCATAAAGTTTTGCTCAGCTTTATTACTGACATTTAGCTATAAAGTGCTGATTACAATAAACAAGATAAACCCAATACAGCACCCAGTCCAAACGACAGACCTCTGCTATGGACTGCATTGTGGTGAGTCTGCTGTACTCTTTTTCCAGCATATCCAGCTTTTCCAACTTAGACTGAACATGTGATTGATCAAGAAGTCGATCTCTCTCCAACGAACCCTTGAAGGGAAAAGTGAAAAGCAAAACAATTATAAGCACGACAGAACAAGACAGTCTGCAGTAAGCCCTGTGTCTGCAGCACAAAGGGGGCCCAGAAGCAGCCCAAAGGAACTATCACTTCCTCTGTGCAATTTTAGATGGTGCTACGATTAGGGAGCAACTGCACCATTGATCCATCAACGTTGGGAACCTCACATCCAGAAAGATTCAGATGAGAGAGAATTCTGCAGAGTCACTCCTCCCACCGAACCCAATGTGGTAACAACCCCTCACTCCTCAGCTATTAGGGAGAGCTCTCTTAATTTTATTTTCTTCATTAGATATTTAACAGACTGGAATAGGACAGCCACAGTAACCAATGAACAGAGAGCTCCAGGTGATCCACACTCCTATAAAACAAAATTCAAGCTCATTTTAGATAAAGGGCAAATCTCAAAGTCATTAGTGGTGGGAAACAAAAATGTTATTATTATTTCTACAGAACTAGTATTTCATCCCCAGTTTATCAAAAGCAGTACTAGTAAAGAAAATCCCCACAGATCTGAAGAGTGTAAACACAAAAGGGAGGGTTTTGTTTTTTTTTTTCCCAGTGGCACAGGGGACCCCATACTGAGGGATAAGGATGAACTACTGCAGTAAACCAGTCACACAGAAGCAAACAATTCCTCTGAGCAGCAGAGCCTATGAAATTGCCTTAGGGACAGATGCACCAAGGCAGAAAACACCAGGCTCCTGATAAGACTGGAAGATTTAAGTAGGGAAATTATCCACACCTAATTGGTATTTCCAAGTATACCAAGGCCAGCTGAAACAGACATCCACACTTAAAGATAATAAAATTACAGTAACTCCAAAAAATCATGACATAGTTAATGATTTTTTATAATTTAACCCTGAAATAATGTTGAGAACAGACCTGTTTCTCCAAGAGATGCAACTTCTCAGTTTCTGCATGCTGGATCATTTTTCTCATGTAGTCCAGCTGCTTCTCTAAAAGGCCGCACCGAGACTCGGCAGCTGCCAGCTGAGAAGCCAGTTCTGAAGATAACAGAAGGCAGAAAAGGGAAATCATGCACTGCTCGTTCCTGTTTTCAAGACAGTTCCAAAACAAACACGAAAAGGACTATGTAAAGAAGTCCACTGATTAAACCCAATCAACTTCTGTATACATGCAAATCCCTAAAACAAAGTATGCTTTTAAAATTATTCCTTCCTAACTCCATGTGTCACTGCAAAGTAAAAGATGCCAAACAAAGTAAATTAAAATAGCTTTATGCCTTGATAAAACTTAAGTTTCATTCCCATCAGTGTTCTGTAGTATCTATATAACGTTTGCAAACAACCTTGATTTTTCTTTGACGCTTCAGTCTTGTCATGCTCTTTGTGTTGCATTTGTTCACTCAGAACCTTTTTGTAGTCTGCTGTTTCTCTGCTGAGGTGTTTTACATTCTCCTCCGCCTGAAGCCGTTCCAACTCCAGGCGATGAATTTTTTCCTGGAGATTCTTCAGAGCAGAAAATATTGCTGTAATTGAACAAGTACCTTTTGTTAGATGCTATTAAATCACCACTTCAAGATAACATTGAACTTGAAATGCTTTTATAAAAGCATGTTATGTAAGAAAGTCACAGTGTTCTTTACCAGCATTCTAGACTCCTTCCAGGAATTAAAATCTGCTTCCCTTTAAACCACAACCGATTCTAAAACCAGTCTGAAATTAATAGATGCCCTTGGCGCATCTGAAACATTTGGGAAAGATAAATCCGTTTCCAAGAACAAGGCATGTAAATATGCTGTAGATTAAGTGCAAACAGTGCATCTTCTGACTCTCTTTCAAAAGGAAACGAAAGGTCACAACTAGAGAGTTAAAACAGTGGCAGTTCTCTATATTATTATTCCTCTACAAGTGCTAGCACAACAAATACACAACGCTGCTATGAATGGTCACAGATCAGAACAAGTTAGCTACTAGATGGGCTATAAAACGTTTATTTCTCTAAGTGGCTGCTCTGATTTAATTCTCCTGGTTTTGCACTTATGTTCCCTTCCTCCCCCAGAAGACACACATCTCCTTTGAGCTTAACAACTTTCCCTCTTTCTGTTCCATTCCCTGCTTTAACAATTACTCAACAAAACCTTTGTATATATTCATCACCACAAAAGGAAAAGCAGTTGTAATACAACTCGCATCACCTTACAATTAGACCATCTGCTGGTAATCTGGTGTATTATGTCTCTCAGCTGTATTGTTTGATTTTGCAAAGGGAACCACAATGATAAGCCCTTTCCCCCTTTCCTCTATCCAGTCCTGTTAAAGTGAAACACAGGAACACCTGTACAGACAGTTCCTATAGCAGACTAATCCCTGAGGTCACGTTAACCCACTCCTTTGTGCTTAAAGCCACCCTAGAGAAAGAATGCACCACCTTTATTACCAAATCCACGAGCACCAAAAAGTTGAGACTGAGTATTTGTTTGAGCATCAGATGATAAAAAAAAGGAAAAAAAATAATTATCAGAATGAGTTTTCCAGAGTAAAAACTCATGAAATCTTGAAAGGCAGAATAGCACATTGGAGTATCACATCAACAACATCCACCTGCTTTAAGGTAGCTGGTAAGTAAATAAGAAGTGGGTGACAGCAACCACAGTTAAGGAGAAGTTCTATTTTGGCCCCCTTTGCAGGATCAGAGTCACCAGCTGTGCCCTCTTCTTCCTGCTTATGATACTGTTACCAGGATTGAGTTTAAATGGGCACAGCTGAAATTATAAACAGCTTTGTTACTGTTATCCTCAGAGCTAAACTGAAATCTCTGTATATTTACAGTAACAACTAACAAAATACAGGAATGGATCAATTCAAGAAACAAATAATAAAGGAGAGAGCCAACACAAAGCCAAGTATCATCCAGTCATCCTTAGCAGAGTATTAAAACCAACTCTGTACGCTGAGACACAACATACACAACACAGAAATTCAAACCAAAATAAGCAGAATTTTCTAAACACAATTTCAGGATTTTTCAATATGCTTTTTTTTTTTTTTTAAATAGGGAGGTGGGAGGAGCGTTAAAAACCCCCAAGAACAATCAAATCTACATTCTCATCTGAATTTAATACCCATAGCCTTAACTTTACTAAAATATACTCTCCAGAACATTTCTGCATTTTTAAAGTCTATGCAAAGAGAGTCAGATATTGGATCATCTGTCTGTTAGATTTAATTTTCAGGATTTTAATTTTCATATTTAAACATTTTTTTTAAATTAAGATATTTCATAATTTTTAAAAAGGGACATAATCTATCAGATTGTCTCGCTCCACCTGTGCTTATCTCAGATTTGGCAGATTCCCTGCCTGAAAAAAGTTGCCGAGTAAAAACTTGGAAGCCAACAGCTTGTCACTAATGCAACACAATCTACAAAAATACACCTGCATCCGTATTTCACAGGGAAGCTCCTTCCTGCACATCCAATTTTTTATCTGTCACAAGGTTGTTTTAGTTTTGTGTAAATGGCACTCTCCAAACTGATGGTGTTGAGCGTGTGAGAGCATATACTGCATTTTAAATAGCACTTCAGGAATTCAGATTTTATCTACTAGGTCACTAATGTAGCAGTCTCTAGTAATTCAGATATAAATTATGTTACTGGAACAGGAGCTTAAGCCTACCATGCTGATTTTTTTTTTTTTTTTTTTACTTAGTTTGGGTAATATTAGGATTTACCCTAAATCTTTCTCACTTTTCACCCTATAATGAAAAAATATTCTTTTTTTCATACCCTTAAGCCTTCATGCAACTCCAGTCTTGAAGGGAGTGTTTTTGCAATGACCCTGAGCCAACCAGCTCATACCAAAAGGTCAGTCCCGCTCTACCCTCCCAGCTGCCCGTGCTGCCTCCTGTGCTGACCCCCAGGCAGCTCTGGAGTGGGTCTCATTGCATGACAACCCAATTCACTAAAACAACAGAAAACTAACCGAGAATGGTTTTGTTTATGTCAGGTCAAGACCAATCTGTTTACCTGGAAATGAACACCATGACCAGAGTGGGAAAGGAGAGAGAAGTAACAGCTCAGAAACAGGGAATAATAAATGGGAGTTACATCTCCTCCCTTTTTGGTGCTGTGATGGCTCTGCTCAGCGCTATGCCACGTAACACCTTCTGTACGCTCCAAGTCTTCACTGATATAACAAATATTCTCACCACACTCTCTGTCCATGGCAAGCATTCCCACTGCAATAGCACCAAAACTTCCTCTGCTCCAAATAATCTTTGGGACTAAAGTCTCCTTGTTTCAAACTCAGCTGTGAACTCAGAAGAGGAAAGACTGAGGGAGAGGAGGACCAAAGAAGGGGCAAAGAAAACATGTCAGGACAATTTCACAGCGTATTTGGCCAATTTTACAGCTCTCTACTCCTGAGGAGCATCCTTCTTTAGCTGTATTAATTACCTCTTTCATTAGGTGTTTTTCAGAAAGAGAAGTGCAAAGGACCTACAAGACAAGTGGCCTGCACATCACTGGGAAGTGGTAACAGAATAAAAAGACTGCAGCCTTTGTAGGTGTGGACATACAGTATTTCACCACATGATTTGGAAACAGCTCAGAAAACAACTTTGCTGAACTATTACCTCTGCTGTTGCTTTCAGGATATGGAATCACTGGTTTCTGTGGGGAGCGCAGCAAGTCTGAATTAATAAATGGCTTGTACTTTGGATATTCTATAAATGAACTTGCAGAGAGTCCATCAGTGGCTGACGTAGAGTTATGAGTTTTGTGTAGATCGTCCTGAAAAGAAACCAAAGCTGTTACTCAGCACATTTGTTTATCTGTCACAAAAACAACAACAAATGAGATGGTGTGAAGTATTGCTGCAGGAGACTGTAGTGCCTCAAACGCTGTACTTCCTTCCTTACAGCCTTAGGCTGTGTCATTTTTACATCCAACTGCCCTCCACTGTAAACAGTATCGGAAAGAAACTGTCTTTTCCATAACAGTTTCTGATTCCTGATTTTGTTTTCTACTTACTTACACTGTCTCTTGCTGATTGCGAGAAGGTAATATACCAGTGTGTTGGGTTTGAGGGGGGAGGTTTTGGCAGTGGGGGAAGGGGCCACCTCATGAGAGTGAAAACTCCCTGGCTCCAAGGTGAATCCCCCCAGCCCAGGCTGAGCCAATGAGCAACAGAAAATGCCTCTGCAAATCCATATTCATGAGGGGAAGGACTGTCCTGAAAAGACGGTGGCAAGAACCTGGAGGAGAGGCCATTGACCTGAACAAAAGACCATTGGCCTGAACAGAGAGAGCTTCATTGCCAGGAGGAAGGAGGAGGAGGACAGAGAACCTCAGATACCCAGTTCAACCACATGGAGTAGAGGGCAAAGGAGGCCCCTGCAGCTCAGGGAGGTTCAACAGTGGAGCAGAGACCCACATGTGGGGGAGGAGGGGGAGGAGGAGGAGGAGGAAGACCCCACGCTGGAGCAGAAAGCTGAGCCCAAGGGCAAGTGTAACTGAATTGAGACCCTGAGAGTCTCTCGATGCCAGAGTTGGGGTAAGGAGATGCACTGGACCCGGGGTCCATCTGCAGCCCATAGATGTCCCCATGCCAGAGCTGGGAGCTAAGCCCAGAGGTCCATGACTCCATGGAAAGCTCGCTCTGGAACATCTTGTTCCTGGACTTCCACGCTGGGAAGAGTGACAGAGGTGAACTGACTGAACCCCCGTTCCCTGCCCCCTGTGCTGCTGGCAGGGGGAAAGGTAGAGAAACGGGGAGCAA
>NW_010328892.1:14308-19650 GCF_000700745.2 Antrostomus carolinensis
AACCAGTCAGGTGGGAAATAGCCACCTTCTGAAATGCTGATTATACTTACTGCACACAAGATACTGTACTGAGGTGGCCAAACCTGATACAAGCACAGCCAGGACCACGGTTCTACATCCACTCATCTAACACAGCAGCTCACTGACTGCAGACGGGGTAGAGGACACGCTCTCCCCTCACCTCACCCTCCCAGCTGCACAGCCCCAACCCCTCTTTTCCACTGCCTTCAATTCATCCTTCCTACCCTTCCACGAACAGACTGCACCTCACCAGCAGACCCACCTCGGTGGCTTTACATCACACCTGACCAGTGCTATCAGCACAGGAAAAGCAGCAGCAGATGATGGCCAGGAAGGTACCTCTGCCTCTGAGCAGCAACGTGCCGTCACCTCAGCTTGAGAAGGTTCTCAAGAACACGGCCACAGTGAGCACAGATTTCCCAGCAGTCTGCATCAACTCTCCCAAGTCTGCTGTGTTTTGGATGTTGCAATGACCAGAGGGGACCACACTATGCAGCCACGATACCATTAAACCATGTGCTTTCTAACAAGACTCTTCCAAGCAAAAGGGCCACGGCACTTGCACACTGTGTTTATGGTTTTGACTCAAAAAGTGACTACCAGCCTAAGCTTTCTGATCTGTGCACATGAATAAAATAAAATACAATTTTATTATTTTGTATATAGAATCATAGAATGGTTTGAGTTGGAAGGGACCTTAAAGATCATCCAGTTCCAACCCCCCTGCCATCAGCAGGGACATCTTCCACTAGACCAGGTTGCTCAAAGCCTCATGTATTTATATATATTATAATAAAACATTAATGTGCAAGAGTAATTTCTCTCAACTGTATCTACCACTAAACACTTCAGTAACAGAATTTGCAGGTAAATTCAAACAAGAGAGAAGCAGGCTGCAGGCAGATGCAATGCTCCTACAGCTTTCCACAGAGCACTTACTTCACTAAGGTGACAACTGAGCAATTGCTGACCTTGGCAGGGGCTTTTTTAAGCTTTTGCAAACACCAACTATTGGCACCATATTAAAATACAGAAAATATTTGTGCAAGTATCTCACAGCAAATTATGTAACAGCCAAAAACGCATTATGAGGAATAAAAATAATACGGGGGGGGGGAAAGGAGGAATTAAGAAAATGTATAAGTTGTTTAAAGCCTACACACAGCTAGTTTCTTATATTCTTAAGTTTTTCTTATAAACAAAGTGACTCATTGTGGATAAGAAAATTAGGACCTTAAGTACCCTGCATGTATCAATCAGTGTGTCCAAGCACAGTTTTATGAATGCTTTGCAGTCTGTGTTCATAACATTTTCCTACACAACATAAGTGCTTTTCTTGGACAAGAACTTTTGCTACCACAGAAAGCCAATTAGAACACTAATTCCTGATTAAGAATATATTAGCAGAAACATTTTGAAGATATTTTTGTACGCATGCACACACACACTGTTTTATGCTTAGCAGCCATCTGGGTCGAACTCTGGAGAATTTTTACTGTTATAAAACCAAACGAAAGCCTGTAAGGTGCCAACATTAAGACCTGAATCTCACTCCTGCAAAAATACAATCAGTGCTACAGGATGCCAAATTGCTGAACACAGAATAATGAGTAAGACCAAATAATGAAGTAAAAACCAAACTGAGCAAAACACAGTATTTTATGCAGCAGGCAACAGAGTGACAGCAGCCACGGAAGCCTCAGACAACAAAAACTACCGACTCAAACAGCAATCTGCTATTTTTATCTGCTATTGATTCAAACCAAAGGTTTCCCACTAAAAAGTCAAAAGAAAAGGGGAATCAGTTTGAAATCAAAGTAGGGCTACCAGCATCAGGATTTTCCACCTCTAAAATCTTGTCTGTGAATTAAAAATAATTACATTAAAAAACCCAAACCACACTACAGGGGTTTTGTTTGTTTGTTTTTAGTGGCATAAGGAACACTTTTCTAACCAAGAGCAGAACAAACAAAGAAAAAGCCAGCACACCCAAACACTTGAACACCAAGTTACACAAAGCAAAACAAATACAGGCTTTCGACCAGTTCCCTGTCTTCTAAATTTCACCTGGATGCAGGGTGTGGGCACTGATCTGAATAGTGTAATAGTCAGTACAGATAGCTGCTTGAAATAAATACTGAAAAACGGTGCTGAACGGTTGTCTATTGCCTAGGCAATTGTTTTTTGCTTCAGTCTCAATAATCCCTTGCCACCAAGTATATTTTCCTTATGTTTAAGAAAAAGACTGTTTTTGAAGTTTGTTTCAGAAACAGCAACTTCTAAATACACCTGAGTGAAAAACTGAAAAAGTTTATGAAACAGCATCAAGGAATTTCACATCACAAATCTCAGATTCACATATCACACCAATTGTTTGCTCTTCTCTTTGCTTTCTCTCAAGTCATTAAAAGTTATTAAAGTACATTTCTGCTCGTGGAAATTCTCACGGGGAGCATCACGCGGATGATGCTCAGGAAAATCCTGAAACATAAGAAACCACATATGAGAATCAGTGAACTCTACACATTGGTTCTGAATCTCAGCCAGGCCCCATTTGCTAACTAACTAAATCCCTCTCTTTCTGGGTATTCCCTAAAGTCCTTCCTTCCTTAAGCCACACTAAAGCCTCATAAAAGAAGCAGCTTAGCAGTCCCACGAGGAGCTAAGGGCACCAGCATTATGTAAGGTAGTGAGCCCAGCACATTTACCTTTCAGAGGTCTGAGGACTTTACCTTCCAGAATTCACTGCTGTTACCATTGCCCATCACCCGCCTACTCAAGCACGCAAAAGGGAACGTTAAAAGCACAGAGCAGTGATGGCTGAACACACCATAGCACAGGGTGACCTCCTGCAGCTCCCAAAGACTAAACACAGTGAGGAAAGTAAATTAAAAAAAAAAAAGACATAACCTCATATGGAGAGTTTTCAAGTAAGAATCAGGAACTTGGGGCAGAGGGACACTTTACAAATCAAGCATCTTGTGTAAGTGGTAAAAATGACCCATCATAACATTGTTATTTCTCTGCTGCAGTAAAGAAACATGGCTCACCATGAAAAACTTTCCAGAAGGCAAATCATCTCAGTGGCAAAACAAATGTTTCAGCAAGAAAAAGGAAAAAGAAAATTAAGAAACCTCTACGTTTTTCTCATTACACATGATTTGACTAGATCCAGGGACAGTATAAAACACATTGGCAATGATTTATAAAAATAACAATGAATTATAAACTGTAGAACCAAAGAGGCAGAAAAATGTAGAAAGTCTATCAGGTTAAGAATTGCAGCAAGAAAGCACAAAGGCACCAAAGTCAGCGACTGGCACTGGGAAAAGGGACTAAGTTAGAGTGGGTATATTGCAAGTTCTGATATGTGTGCCCAGAACAGGAAAAAAAACAAAACAAAACAGGAAAGAAAAACTTGATGCTTAGTTATGCTCTAAGTGACACACAGTAGTCCTCTCAGGTTTTTTTTTTTAAAAAAAAAGCTGAAATGGGAAAAAAACAGAATAACCAGGTATTGAGTCCACTAAGCATAAAATATCCAAGTACCCAGTTACTAAAACTTTCAAAATAGCCATTTTGGAGGGACAACCTCAATTAGCAGCTGGCCCTCGTCCCTCAGTACAGCATTAGTGGGGGGCTGGGGAAGGAGGAACAGCCCCTTATCACTCAGAGGCCAACTTAGGTGCTGTCTGTGCCTCCCTGATACAGACTGAGTCAGGAGCGCTCCAAATTCAAACGACATCTCTAGCTAAAAGCAGACACTACAGTGTTAACTGAGTCAAGCCATCACATCAAATAGGGGTGTAAAAAAAGAGTTGGCACAATACAGTATTTTTTTTGTTAACTTTCTACTGCTGTGAGCCAGAAGTATTAAAAGCAACTATTTTCAAAGTTCAGAAAGTGCAAAGTTTGCCTATTTCCCTTTTTCTCAGCACACACAAAAAGCCTTCAGTGGGTAGCTTTTTTTCCTAAAAGTTTTGTTTTACTAACTAAATCAATTAAACAGCCTACAATCATCTAATTCAGACTAAAACCAGTTCTCTGACATCCTTTATGCATGCTAGAAAAAATACCAGTCAGGAAGGACATCGGAGTCCTCAAGTCACTCTGTCACCACCCTTGCTGATGCACGAGTAAATACGGGGTCACACTGCGCAGGAGGAGACATGCAACAGAGAACACCAAGATGAATCTTGCACACCATCAATCCATAACCTTTTCACTACCTCTGCTCCTCTCAAGTATTACATGTGACATGGCCACTTACAAAGAAAATAACAACCAAAAAAACCCCTCACTTGACTTCAGAGAGCTGGAAACATCAACCCAAAATGTCCAACGAGAAACCCAACTGGAAGCTTTTGTATCAGGTGATGAGCAGGTGGATGGCAGCCTCCACCCAGCTGAGCAGACCCTTCTGTGCTTACACCAGCCAAACCTTCATCCTTCATGTCACTTGTCACCAGAAGAGACAGGGATCTCGTCGATTCTCTATGCTCAGCACCTTGAGAGGAACGTGAAGGAGGAGGGACTTTTTACAAGGGCAGGTAGTAACAGAACAAGGGGTAATGGCTTTAAACTGAAAGAGGGTAGGTTTAGATTAGATATTAGGAAGAAGTTCTTCACTGTGAGGGTGGTGAGACACTGGAACAGGTTGCCCAAGGAAGTCGTGGATGCCCCCTCCCTGGAAGTGTTTAAGGCCAGGTTGGATGAGGCTTTGAGCAACCTGGTCTAGTGGAAGGTGTCCCTGCTGATGGCAGGGGGGTGGGACTGGATGATCTTTAAGGTCCCTTCCAACCCAAACCATTCTATGGTTCTATGAGGAGATTCTGGTCCCCTGCTTGCAACCACCTGCACGTTACATCCCAATCAGCCAGGTGCTCACAGGCACCATAAGGATGTGGGTATATTCCGAAGTTAAACCTCAGTTCACGGTAACATTTTCGCCTTGCAGGTGGGGAGGAGCAGAGACCAAGTCATTCCCGGCTCTCCAAGGGGACGCAGCCGTTTGCTGTGACAGCCCAACTGACCCAGAATTGCACAAACAACGTTTAACGGAGCCTCTTCTGGCCTTGTAACAGGCGCTTTCCAAGTCACAGCCTCAAGTTATTTCTGAAACTAAACCGAATTACAACGTTTTATCCCCATTCGCTTACAAAGGCGCCCTGCGGGCTCCGGCAAGAGCTGCGGGTCAAACGGCACAGGATCTGCTGGTCCTCACTGCTCCTCTCCTGCCGCTGGTGTAAAACACGAGCGCGTGTGCCATGGGTTCAGAGAGACTATATGTGCACACACATATATATAGATATACACACGCA
>NW_010328893.1:0-8095 GCF_000700745.2 Antrostomus carolinensis
CAATCCAAACCATTCTATGATTCTATGCTCTGGTTAAAACAGGACGTGGTTGGCATCATATGAATGTGTTCAGTACCTGGGCAGGGATATGCCAGTTGGTTCATCATCTGCTTTTTCAATACTCACCATCAGATCTTCCTTCCCTTTGGCAGAGTTCTCCAATACAAAGGACGTTGTTTAGTCCCATATCCTGGAACTCAAGCTACTGATTATCTGTTGTTTTCTCTCCCCTGCTGTGCTGCAAGTTACATTGCTGTTCCTTTCTGCTCCCCAGAATCCCTCACAGCCCTAAGGACACTTAGTCAGGGTGAACCATCTGGCATTTTTCCTTGATTTCCAACAAAGAAGGTCCAGGGAAGGGTGTCAGCTATTAGTCTATCTCGGCAGACAAAGACTGCGTTAATTGCTATCTGCCTACGATGTTCTCTCAAAATGATTCACTGTACTCCTGAGAACAAACATAACATCAGGGAGCTGGGCCTGCAGCTCTTCAAGAGCTGTTGAATACAGCTCAAGGTTTCAGGAGCACCAAAGGGAATTAGGATCACAAGTCTCTTTGCCTGCTTCACATCAGTTCTTCTTCTTCCATCTAGGTAAGATAGAAGGTAGCCCATGCATGGAGAATGTTGTGAGGCATCACTGGTAATCTCTTACTGACAACAGCTTCCTGAGAGGATGTGTGCTGCACTTGGCAGGGCACCAGCCCTTCTATCAGTGGGGAGCAGAGTCCTTTATTTTCAACTGACTGCTTGTGAAAGGCATTTGTGGAAGAGGCAGCACAGGTCTTTGCTCTCATTTTAATGGTCCAGTGATAACTGAGGAGCCATATGGTAGCTCGTTACAATTGCTGTGCAATATCAGTGAGCACAATCCAGTGTTGTCTGGCTTCTTCCCTTCTCACTGGTAGTCAGCAGGTCCCCAAATGCTTGAGAGCTGTTATTTTACTGGGGGTGAGGAAGTAGATTGGTGCTTGGAAGTGATTAGACTGCTCCACAAGAATCCTTTAAAATAAAAGGAGTGGATCTAAAAGGCAGCCAGGCTGCTGTTCTAGCACCCAGGCTGGCTTTGAAAACTACACATTCATCTTGCAGTTTGAACGTGCCTACATCTTCTCTTAGGACCCTGTTTCCATTGTGCTCAGGGTTGTACTTATCCTGGTTCTTGCAACCACCTCCAAGTGACTGATTCGTCAGCTGATGAGAGCAGTTATTTGAAGATCTGTTCCAGCCATGTGCAAGAGAGCAAGAGAGGATCTGCTTTTTTGCTCTTTCTCTCTATTTTTCCTCCTGGTTTCCCCTGGGAACAGAAGCCAATTGCTCTCCAGGCTTTATATAATGGCCAGTGATTAGAAACATCTTGGGGAAAAGGGAAAAAAAAAAAAGCAAAGGAATTTTCATTTGCGGGGGGGCACGGACAGGGACGGGCAGGGGAACCAATCACCCTCCATATCCTCATGTTTATTCTGTGTGGGAGGAAGTGCTTAGGACTCCTGGGCTCTTTTCCCATCTCAGCATCCAGCCCCTGGGCCACAGTCAGCAAAATATTTCCTTCTTTGCACCATGTGGCTGATGATACAAAGCTCCTCAGCAGAACGCCTGAAGATTAGCTGTTGAAACACAGTAGATCAGTGGCAGAATTAACCATTTTTTACCATGGGAAGGAATTGCTTTTAGCCTGTCAGCCCCTAGCCTTTTACTCAAAAGATGTGCATGTGCTGGGGTCTGTGTGGCCATGAAATAGGATTCCCTCACTCCCCTCTCTGTTCTGGGCAATCGTTCGAATGGATCATGATGACATAGTGGTGTCCACGCTGGGGCTGTGCCCAGCTGCAGAACTGACCTGTGTCTGAGAGCAGCTCTCCAGCCTCTTTCCACAGACTGGTTTATGGTACTGAGCTGACCTGAGTGTGTCTGGCAGCTCCCTCTTTTTGTAATCCCTGCCTCATGCCAGGGTGGAGAGCCCTCCACCAGGCAGGTGCTGCTGTTAACAGCCAGATTCCTCTTCCCAGCAGAAGGCCCATGGTGTTTTTAGAAGGTTCTGACTTGTGCCTGGTTCTTTCCAGACAAGACAGAGGGCACATCCCTCCAAAGAATCAATTGCAACACAGATCTGTTTTTACAGCCCTGTGCCAATCCTGCCAGCACCTGCACCAAACATGCCCTGTCCTGTGGGCAGAGGCCAGCAAAGATTCATCCAATGAGCCTGGTATTGGCCTTTTGATTTCCTGCAGTTCTGAGTGGTGCTGGAGGTTTACACAAACAGCAACTACCTGAGAGCTGTGGGTGGGGACTGCTGTGTGGGCTGCCCACTTGGAGCAAGGGTGCTAGATTGGGGTCAGGGAAGAGAACATGCTCTTGGGAATAACTGTACAACTCATGGCCATAGTCTGGAACAAGAATTGCATCCTGGTCTTCCCCCTGAGACATGGGTCATGGGAAGAAGAAGATGTTATGACCAGCTCTGGAGGGTCAGTGTGTGGACATGGAGAGGAGAGAGGTACAATCACTTGTGTCCTGAGGGTGTCAACACCTCAGTTTGCTGTGGAGCAGAGGCAAACTAGTGACTTAGCCTGCACTGTGCTCACCCTGTCCCCCGGGGAGGCTCCCATGTGGAGAGCAGAGAGTGTAATCTGGCTGCAGTACAGGAGGTAATGATAGGATCTATCCTCCCACCCTCCCCATCAATGAATCAATGTTTTTCTCTCCCAGGTTCCAACCCTGCCATGCCTTTCTCTGTTCAAGGTTTGGTACTAGGTGCCCCTGAAGCATGCAGCCAATCCCCTTCTTCACAGCCCAGCCGTGGCCTCCTACCCTGCACAGCCCAGCAGCCTCAACCGCAGCCACCCCAACAGCCACCACCACAGCCCCAAGGACTTCCACCTGCAGCCCAGCAGCAGCCAGCCATGAGTAACCACATTATGTCCCAGGTGAGTTGCTGCACAGTATCCAGGGCTCAGTAGGCTCCTTGGGCACACGGTGGGGAGGTAGAAGCAGAGCCAGCGTACACCCAGGGTGAGTGGACTCACACTTGCCCAGTGGGGTTTGGATGCCCTCACTCTTGCTGCCTGTTGGAGAGTGACAGACCCTCAGTGCTATTGGCAGAGAGCAAGAGAAGGTGAGGGGCCTTGCTGTGACTGAATATGATGCTGTGTGACATCTCAGCTTGCCAGCTGCTTCTGTATCTGCTTGGGCCAGCAGCCATCCTGGCAAGGGATCTGTAGCCCTTTGCTGAGTGGCAGGGTGGTGTTCTGGACCCAGTTGCCCTTCTGGTGAGGGACCATCACAAACAGGAGTTGGGTTTGAACTCCCCAGTGCTGAAATCCCATGGCTGGTCACTTGATGTCCTGGGGAGAGGCAGACCTGGAACAGTGCCTGGGTGTATTCTCCAGACCCTCCCCGAGTTAAAACCAAGTGATGTTCCACAGCCTGCAGGGCTATTCCTGAGGATGGAGACCTCTGGAAAACACTGTGCCTGTCATTCCTACACACTTTGTTCTCCTCCTGAGGCTGTAAAAGAAAAACAGCACAAGAGCTGCCCCTGTATCACTGCAAGACCAGAGAAGGGGTGGGAACCAGGCCTGATGGGCACGTTTGGAGAGCAAAGCTCATGTCCTCATGTTCAGTGGGTACAGAGCGAGGCAGTGCACGTGGGAAGTATCCTCAGCACCTTCCCATCCTGCCCTATTCACAGCAGCGTGTCCGTGCTGGACCTCAGCACACCTCTAAGTTTTACAGGGATCATTTCTGGTGCATCATCTCAAACTCATGGTATCTCCTGCAGCAAAGAACTGCAAGTTACACTGGAGTTACACTGGAGGTTTTCAAGATGCAACTGAGCAGGGAGGGTGCTAGATAATCTTATCTAGGCTCCCTTTCCCATGAAAGGTTGGACCAGATGATCTTCTGAGGTCCCTTCCAACCTGGGCTGTTCTATGATTTAGAGTGTTTTCAGTGGGCTGGGATGGGAGGAGGCAACAAACCTCCTCGAACAGCTTTTACTTCAGATAAAATGGAGATCTTGCTGTCTCTTGCCATCTGTATGAGGATGAGGGGAGCTTGTAGTCCTTGGGCCCTGGACTGGCCCCAGGGTTGTGGATCTGTTTGCAGAGGATAGTGAGGCTCAAGGGAAACATCTCAGTTCTACAGATGAGGTGTCTCTCTGAGATAGCCAGGGTCCAGCACTGAGCCCTGGCAGGAGTGTCTGTCTGGAGCTGTAGCATGGCATGGGGCAGAGCACAGTGCCCTGGGGGGGAGATGAGAACACCCAGCAGGCTCCTGGAGCTTGTGAAGGATCACTGTGTCTTACTGGGGTTTTATTTTGTACCTTCTACTGTTTGGCTGTTCTAATGGTTTAGGTCTTGGAGAAGCTTTGACTGTTGGTGAGAGGTTTGAAAATGCACTGTCCTTCACGTGCATGCACCTTCTGTTTTACCAAAGATCCAATGATAACAAGACAATCCAGTGCTGATCATTACAGGTTTGGTGCTCAAAGCACAGTATGTTGTGCTTGAGTCAGGTGTTGTCATAAACAGGCATTAGCAGGTCCTCCCAGTGACAAAGTGAGAGGGGCCCCTGCAGAAAGCAAAGAGTGAAGAAAAGTCATTACCAGCAAAGGAAAGGCCAAGAAGCACTTCAGAGAGAGCTGAGAGTCAGTGCCACCCACAAGTGGGCAGTGAAGTGGGAGAGACACAAAAGTTGTGCTGGGGCAGAAGTGGCTTTCCTGCTGCTGTTGGCCATAGCTGGCCTTTGTGAACTCATGTCACTGTCCATGCCAGGCAAGAGCTGCTTTGCGGACACCGTCAGCCTTCCCAGCTTCCACAAAGCAACTGGCCGGGCTGTGTGTCTTCACAGAGAGATGAATGCTCACCCATCCTGGTCTCTGTGCTTTCCAACCCTCTGCAATGCCCCCCTCTGTGTGTTTGCAGTTTGGCTCAGTTAACTAACCTTGTTGTTCCTTCTTTCTCTCCTTCCTCCTATGCTTCCTTCCCCTCACCCCCACCCTTTTCCCACCCAAATCTCTCTCCTTCACTCCCTTCTCTGCTGGTCTTAGCCGGTCCCAGCGCTGCAGCCTGTTCAGTATTCTCCAAGCTCCTGCCCCCAAGTCCTCTTGCCAGTCTCTCCACCCCAGCAGTACAACTTGGTATAAACCCCATTTCCTCTTCTGCACTGTCTCTGTTGTACTCCTGTGCTATGTTTGTGTTGTATGAGCTTTTTGCTAATCAAGTATGCTGTGGACACTGCACTCAGTGGGTTTGGGATTCATGGAGGCTCTTGTGCTGCAGTGTGGTCAAGGCAGTGGGATGCCTGAGGCTGTGGGAGACCCACCAGGGTAAGGCACTGGTGGAGTGGCTGATCTTGGAAAGAGCCTGGGGAAGAGCAAGCACCAAGCCCAGAGCTCCACCAGGAAGCGACGCTTGTGGCCAGCACTGGGGTCCAGGGGCCATGGCTGCCCTGTGGTCTCAGTCAACCCCTGTGTTGTCTCCGCCGGGTCTTTCAGGAATGGCACACCCCATGGGACATGCCACCTCTGCCTGTGTAGGCCCTGCATGTCACCTGTGTCTGCTGAGCATCCGGGCCCCCCCCCCCCAGCAGCAGCTCGCATGCCCCTATCCCATGTCCTGCAGAATGCTCTTGGTCTGTGGCTCATTTCTGGGGACCTTTCTTGGGCGAGCTCCTCCACACAGAGTAGGGAGAAGGGGCCTGCAGTCTGCTCAGCAGAGCTATGTGCTACATGCTGTTGTCCTACATGCTGTCCTCCTCCGTCCTTCCCACTTATCCCCAATGCAGGCCGACGAGCTCAGCAACCCCTTTGGGCAGATCAGCCTCAGCCGACAGGGCTCTACAGAAGCACCAGATCCTTCCTCAGCTATGTTCCAGTCATCCCTCATCTCCCAGCATCCTCAGCAGACAGGATTCATCATGGCAACCCCTGGACAACCTATTCCCACCTCCAACTACTCCGCCTCAGGGCACACGGCCTCCACACAGCAGGTGCTGCAGCCCCAGGGCTACGTTCAGCCTCCCCAGCAAGTAAGGACATGTGCAAGGCTGGAGGGGATGAGCACCTCGGTCCAGAGCTGTCAGGCAAAGGAGCAGTCCAGAGAACAGTCCCTTGAGAATGGGGCCTCTCTTTTTCTGCTGCTTATTCATGGTAGAACACACAAGGGTCCAAGCTCTGGGTCAGCACACACCCTTGTTGGGCACAGGATGATTTCTGCCCCTTGTCCCTCTGAGCTCACAAGGCACTTATGGGAGGACTCCTCCAGCTGTTCCTGGCTCATAGTGTTGGGGGAGGAACAGTGAACAGAATCAGGGTTGACACCTCTTAAGCTCTCTTTGGGCGTCCTGCAGGGCATTATGGCCTCTTAGGATTGTTCCCCTGAGCTGTGATGAGAATTATACCTCCTGTGCTCTTGCACTACTGTGCTGGGAAAGGCTTGGATGTGGAGGCTGGGAGGAGCGGGAAGGGGCTGCGGTTCCCTGAGGAGCCATCATCTGGCCAGAGCCAAAGCCCTGGTTGGTTTTCTTCAGCAGAAGCCAGGCCAGGTGAGAGAGAAAACTGGTCCTGAGAGACCAGCTTTCTTGGTCCCACTCCCTCTTGTGTTCTCATCACCTTGTTTTCTCGATTCTGATAGATTCAGGTTTCTTACTACCCTCCTGGGCAGTACCCGAACTCCAGCCAGCAATACCGATCTCTCAGTCACCCAGTGGCCTACAGCTCCCAGCGCCCTCAGCAGCTCCCCCAGCAGTCCCAGCAACCTGGTAAGGGGGCGTAGAATGAGGGGAGGGGGCATATTTCCCTTTATTGCCACTCTTATTGGTTCTTAAGGATCTCCCACGCACTGTCTGGGGCCAGGTTGCTCTTCCCAGTCTCTCACTCTTGCTGACTGTAGAGTAACTCTTGACTGTGCAAGTGAAAGTTGAAACTTGGCCCAACTGCAGAGGCTGTTTTAGTCTTTTTCCTCCCTCTTAAGCATGCACTGAGGTGCTGCAAGGTGGATTTAAAGCCAGGAGCTTTCATCTGCTGTAAGAGCAGCCCTTTTCCCACTCTTCTGCAAGAGATGAGGGCATGGCAGGAATTGAGCCCTCATATGCCAAGTTTCAGGCTGTCTCCTGTGGCCATCTGGGAAACTGCTCCATTTAAACCCTCTTCTGACAGGTTTACAGCCAATGATGTCCAACCAGCAGCAAACATACCAAGGTGTAATGGGAGTGCAACAGGCACAGCCCCCCGGGCTCCTCAACAGCCAAAGGAACAGCGTGGGGGGCCAGATGCAAAGTATGATGGGAGTGCAGCAGGCGCAGCCCCCTGGACTTCTCAGCAGCCAGAGGAGTGGTATGGGGAGCCAGATGCAAGGCCTGATGGTCCAGTACACTCCACTGCCTTCATACCAGGTAGGTATCTGTTGCTATCTGATGAGGGGCTGCTGGGGAGGGGGCCTCATCTGTGCAGTGCCCTGTTCCTGTGCCAAAGATGGAGACTTGCTCACCTTGAGAAGACAGTACATGCTTGCCAGCTTGGGAAGGGCATGTCCACATTTGAATGTGTGTGGGAGATGTCTTGAGAAGGAGGACCAAGTGTGGCTGGGCCCTTCAGCATTGGGTTCACAGAAGAGCTGGGAGGGGCTGCCCTTGCCTGAGCAAGATTGCTCTGGGCTGCACTAGACAACCATCTGGGCATCTCTTCTACCTTGTATGGACCTCACTGTTGTCTCTTTGGGGCCACTTCTCCCTGCTCCTGCTCTGTGTTACCTGTCATTCCATAGGGCTGCTTCTTTCCTCCCTGCACAGGTTCCTGTGGCAAATGAGTCCCAGAGTGTGGTCCAGCAGCCCTTCCAGCAGCCAGTGCTTGTACCAGCCAGTCAGTCTGTTCAGGGGGGGCTTCAGGCTGGAGGGGTCCCCATTTACTACAGCGTCATCCCAGCTGCCCAGCAGAATGGCACCAGGTAAAGCTTCTGTATCTCTAACCTTTCCCAGGGAAAAAGGGGTCCTGCTGCCCTGCTGAAAGGGCAAAGCATCCTAGTCCTGCAGCTGGAGAAGGTGACTGGGCACTGTAGATGCTGGTCACTGTGCCCTTGTGGCCAAGAAGGCCAACA
>NW_010328894.1:0-965 GCF_000700745.2 Antrostomus carolinensis
CCTGCGACAGTTTCAATAAAAACATACTCTTTAACTAGTTTGGTTTGGGGTTTTCTTTGAAGTTTTTCAGGGTTTTTCTTTCTGAAACTTGTTTCCCTTTCCCCCAGGTTCTGGTGAGGAAAAAACCCCAACCGTTTCATTCGGGGACAGGGTATTAAAAAGTGCCAGTTTGCAACTGCCAGCAAACCCAAAAGGTGTCCTTTCCTTGACAAATGCAACTGCTAGCAAGCCCAAAAGATGTCCTTTCTTTGACAAAAACAACCTTTTCCAATTAGTAGTCTTTACAAAAATTTCCATTTCCATAAAAAATTTCCATTACAAAAAATCCTATGTTTGTCATTCCCCCCTTGCCCCCACACCTGCCCCTTGTGAGCTCCTGCTCCCTGCCCTGGCAAATCAGATGGGCACAGAGCTGCACTCCCAACCCAGCCAGACAGCCCGTGGGCAGCAGGGACACATGCCAGGACCCCGGAGTTCAGCCCGAGTCCCCTCCTCGAGCCCCAGCAGCCCCCAGCTGCGGGTGGGAGAGCCGGGCTCGGCAGGCAGGGCTGTCGCAGGGACATCCACACACACACACAGAGGTCGGTGCATCTCGCCCTGCACACGCGGGCTGGCGTGCACGCTGACGGGCCGGCATGTGCTTGCACGTCTCCCCAGACGCCTCCCGGCACACCCCCGGCCGGGTGTGCACCCACGCCCGGGGCACACACACCTTCCCACACCCCCTCGCTCACACAGCCAGGCCCACGCCTCGTCCCCTCCCCAAAACAGCAGCTGTGGGGTAACACAGGCACAACCGGTCGGGTCCCGCCAAGCGTGTTTGTCCTCCCCCCGACAGCGCACACATGGCGGGCACAAAACCTCAGCCACGAGGTTTCAGGGTGTCCTCCCCTCCGTGCCTGTGCACCCCTAAAGCTCTGCACCTGAGAACTGGGGGCAGCCCCCTGCTCCCCAACCCAGCGTGC
>NW_010328894.1:1022-1342 GCF_000700745.2 Antrostomus carolinensis
CCCCACTCCTGTCCCCTGTGCTCCTCGGCCAAGCGAGGCCCACACTCGTCCCTGTCAAGTCATCGTGCCTTATTTCCCCTTCCCCCTGCAGGCTAACCTGCGGTGTGCACCACTTTCTGTGGATAAACAGAGCAAAACTCTTCGTAAAACCCAGATAAACGGAGAGAAAAACTCACTGTAACCCCCAAAACCTCGGTGAAACCCTGCTCTGTGAAAGGCACGCGCAGCTGGAGGTACCCACGCTGTCGGAGGTGTGGGGACTGGGCACAAGGGACGCTGGGAGTGCCCTGACACGCTGCCCCGTGGCTGCCTGTCCCCCT
>NW_010328894.1:1426-1734 GCF_000700745.2 Antrostomus carolinensis
GGGCTGGGGGCGGCCCCCCCCCAGCCATTGTCAGGCCAATAAACCATGCTGGCCGTAACGCCGGTGACAGCTACAGGATGGCACAAACCTCCTGGTTCAGACAGGCCATTAAATACAGCTCGCTAGCACCCCGCTCCCAAGGATGCACCAGGCACAGCCAGCCACCAGCGCTCAACACCACACCAGTACTGCAAACCCTGCAAAAAGGGGCGGTTTGCCCCTGTACCAACAACTCCCAGCACCAGTGCCGTGGCCAGGGGAATCAGAGAGGAGCCCCCACTGGTCCCAGGCTCCACAGCCCGGCACAT
>NW_010328894.1:1897-3378 GCF_000700745.2 Antrostomus carolinensis
GATGGAGAGCAGAAGGGCTGGGATGCAGCTGGGAAGCGTGTGTGGCGGCAATGGTGGTGGGGGGAGCCCCTTCCTCATGGTGTGCTCGTGCCTGCAGTGCGGGGGGAGCAGAGGGTGATTCCAGCTCCCCAGATTTTTGTGATTCAGGGCGCATCCCCTGAATCCTAGCCTCCACTCTCCCCCTAGCAAGGGCCCCACGTCCACTCAGGCACCCTAAAGCCCAGCCCTCCTCTGACACCCAGTGCAGGTCTCAGCTGGGCAACCAGTTCGGGAGCAGGAGGGAGCACTGGGATGCATCCCAGGCAGCCGGATGGGAAGAGCTCAGTGGGGACCACGGCAGCCAGGGGATGCCCGAGTCTCTCTGACCCCAGGGCCAGGGCTCGGCAGAGCATGCTGGCAGGAGGCAGGGCACGCTGCGAAGCACAGACCGGGCTGCCCATGCTGACACTCACCCAGCCAGGGTAGAGCAGGGATGTGGATGCACACTTACATAAATAATAATAATAATAAAAATCTGCTAGCTCTGCAAACAGCACAACCTGCACGAGGGGACGGACTGGCCTTGTCCTTCCAAACCTCCTGGACCTGTCCAAATCATGGTGAGACTGGTGGCACTGTCGCACGCACGCAGATGCAGCCTGCAGCGGCGCAGCATGGCACACACCCCAGAGCCCCCCTTTCAGCAAGACAACAGCCATCCCTTCCCTCAAATCCTCCCACCTTTCAGACAGAAATATGCTTTGCTTCCATGTTTCTCAAGGAGGGGCTTATCTCCCCCCTAAAGCAACGCATGCCCAGATCAAGGAGGGATCTGGGACAGGAGGGGCCCCCTTTTCTGGCTGGAGAAGGCACAGCTCCGTCTCTCCCTGGGAGAGAGGCTTGGGGGAGGCTGGAAACTCAACAGTGAGTCATGCTGGGCAGGCAGCAGATCCTGGGGGCTCCTGGGATTAACCCTGCAAAACCAGAAGTGTTTTCAGACACCCAGAAGCAGCAGGAACACCCAGGGGCTGGGGGAAAAGCTGGCTGCCAGGGCAGAGCAGGAAGTTACAGGGTCACATCTTGAGCATCCCACAAAGGATGCAAAAGATTGAGTAGACAAGCAGTGGACAGCAGTAACCAAACGCATGCAACTGTGCCTGTTCCCCCCAAGACAAGAGGAGGTGGAGAAAGATTACACGGGGGTACAGGACCCCAAAGTGTGCAGGGTCCATACAGGGTGTCCACCCTCACATCACGCCTTGCTCCAGCATGGTGGGTTGGATGCAGTGCTGCTGTGCTGGCTGCAGGCTCGCAGGGGAAGGTACAGTCCGCAGGCAGGCTTTGGCAGGTCCTGCTGGGAAGGGGTTTCCTGGTGGCACCAGCACCAGAGAAATGCCCCGCAGTGTTCCCGTGCTGTCCTTGAGACATGGCAACATGCGTCCTGCAAGGTCTTGGCCCCAGCATGGCCACTGCAGCAGCGAGCCCTGGCCCCTCTGGCAGCA
>NW_010328894.1:3417-4591 GCF_000700745.2 Antrostomus carolinensis
GGTTTTAAGGCTCCTCTGGAGGCTCCAGGTGGATTCTCTCATGTTACAAGAATGGTTCGTTTTACAGCCCCTTTCCTGGCCTGGGGCTGGTCCCCACATCCCCGGCTGGGCCTGTGATCCCCCGGCGGGAAGGGGGTGATGTGCAGAATGGCTGCACAGCCCCCGCATCCTGAGTCCGCCTGCTATCTCCCAAGACCTTTACACCCTGCAAGGGGCAGGTGCTTCTGCTTAAAAAGGAAACCGAGGCACAGCCCTCGATACCCAGCCCCACAGCTCCAGGGATTCTTACCTCAGAGAGAAGAGCACTCCATTCCCTGGCCTGCCACTCCCCCTCCATCCCCTCCCCAAGCCACAGCAGGACCCCCAGCAACCCTACAGAGACCTGCACAGCTGGGAGCTGCCACCCACCAAAACCCCACATCCCAGGGTCAAGCACAGCGCTGGCATCCCTCCTGGTACCCACATGTCACCATGCCCTCCCGTGCTGGAAGCCCTCCAGGAGAAGGTAGGGGACATCTCCCAGGGCCATGGCCGCACATGGTTGACTCAAAGCAGGTAAGACTCTGTTGGCAGAGCCCACTCTCCTGCCAGCCCCTACACGGTGCTGCTGAGCACTCTGGAGTGGCTCTCCGAATATAGCAGCATCAAATTGCTCCATCAATAATGCATCACTTCTGCTTCCTCTCGCTGACGTGTTTTTGTTGCTAACATGCGTGTCCTTCCTGTTAGCGGCCGTCTCCTCCTCGCCAGCTAGGCCAAGCAGGGACACGGCCACCGTGGGATGGGGACGGCTGTTGCCCTGGCTCCAGCGCCCACTGGGAGCGGACATCCAGCCCCTTTCACCTGCTTGGGGGCAGCCCAGGGTTCTGGGGGGACATCGCTGCCAGTCCCAGCCTCCTGTCGCGCACGCGCTGGCAGCAGGCAGGGTGCCTTGCATGCTGTGGCTGCCCAGAGGATTTGGCAGAGGCCACCAAACTGGGAGGAGCGTGACAGCATCTCCCCAGCCTCGGCAGGGAAATGCCCCTCTGCAAGGATTCTTGTCAGCCCGGTGCCCCCCGTGCCCAGGCAGCACCCCCTCTCCTGACTCCAGGCACCGCTGCCCCATGCCGGGCTCCTCCAGGAGCTCTGCACTACCATCCCCGGCGGGAAGAGAGCTCCGGCTGCCGTGCTGCTG
>NW_010328895.1:0-1462 GCF_000700745.2 Antrostomus carolinensis
TATTTCTCATTATCCTGCTCTGATTTTGATTGGCAACAAACTAAATCAATTTTCCTGAGCCAAGTCTGTTTTGCCCGTGCCAGTCACTGGTGAGTGATCTCTCTCTGTCCTTATCTCAATTCACAAGATTTTTGTAATATTTTCTCTCCCCCATCCAGCTGAAAGAGACAGTGATAGATTAGCTGTGGTGGGCACCTGGTGTCCAGCCAAGGTCAACCCACCACACACACATGGGACATGCATTAGATCTTCCAGCCACCACCAGCCAAACAGCAGGTGAGCAGTCAACTCCTGTATCCTGTATTTCCCTACGCTAGACACAAAAAAATCACTGTAAGACAGTCTGTCTCCCAGCGCCAGACAACAGATGTCTTCAACTGCAAAAGAAATCAACTTCACAAGAACTTGAAGCCAATCAAGCAGCTTATGTGAATTAGAACACATGCTACAACGGAAACTTTGGATTCCATCTAGACAAAAAGCTTCTTGCTGGAAACAGTGAAAAAGAACACTGGGGTCCCTGAAAACTAAGTTTCAGGGGAGTTTTGTGTCAGCCCATCAACCAACCATCCTCCTACTACTTGATGAAGTAGCAGAGACTGAAGATTAATGTCTTTTTATTTTGTTAAGCTAAATAGAGTACATTAAAAAGAAATAAAAAGCGGTTAAAAGCCAAATGGTTCTGCAGTTATCTCATTGCATCATGTCCAGGCAAACCCCACATGCTCACTTATTTACAACAGTGTCAGTCCCACAGGCAATTCTGCAGGTTCAGAAGTTCATGGAGCATACTCAGATGCTGAAGCCAAACTGGTGCCACACTGAGTAAACAAGACAACAATGTGTCAGTGGGATGATGACCAAACGACCACATTTCCAACTAATTTTACAGATCTGGACAGTGAAAGTATCATCCAAGTACTAGAGCCGCTAACTACAATACACCAGAGGAAGATTCAACCCAAGGATCCAGAAACACACGTTATTTAAATCCACGTATATCTGCACGTGCTGCAGATGACATCAATCTGTTGAACTTCATGAACCTCATGGAGTTCAACAAGGCCAAGTGCCAGGTCCTCCACCTGAGCCAGAGCAATTCTCAGTAGCAGTACAGGACTGGGGATGAATGGATTGAGCAGCTCTGCTGAGAAGGACTCGGGGTTACTGGTGGATGAACAATTGAACATGACCCAGCATTGTCACAGCCCAGAAAGCCAATCATGTCCTGGGCTGCATGAGAAGAAACGTGGCCAGCAGGTCAAGGAGGTGATTCTGCCCCTCTACTCTGCTTTCTTGAGACCCCATCTGGAGTACTGTGGCCAGCTCTGGGGTCCCCAGTATAAGACAGGCATGGACCTGTTAGAGGAAGTCCAGAAGAGGCCACAAAAATGAGCAGGGGGCTGGAAGACTTACAGAATCATAGAATCCCAAAATGTTGTGAGTTGGAAGGGACCCACAA
>NW_010328896.1:0-7875 GCF_000700745.2 Antrostomus carolinensis
CCTGTCCTTCAGCAGCCACCTCTGCCAAGCGCTTTGCTTCTATCACTGCCTCCTCCCATCCCCCCCACCCCCAAGCACATGAGAGGAAAAGGGCTGCAAGGGGTGGAGGACACCTCTGAGGAGGGGGCTGGGACCTGGTGACCCCGAAGGCTCCCCGGAGGCTGAGTGCACGCCGAGCTGGTGCTATCTCACGCAGGACTAAGCGCACGGCGTCCCGAGCGCTGCCCACCGCTGCACCCCCCGCCATCACAGGCACAGACTTATCCAGCAGCGTTAGCAGATTTCCCCAGCGCTGCCTCTGCCATTTCTCCAGCAGTAATGGCCACAAACTTTGCTTCTAACCTGCACTTTCCCCTCCCGCTTCCTCTGGGTAGGGCTCCCCTGGGACGCTTCCCGCTCTGCCCTGCTTCTACCCTGGTGTCTGTCCCTGCAGCACCGAGAGCCGCGGGCCAAGGTGGGCTGGGGCCAGAGGCTCTGTGGGAGTCCCTTCCCTGGGTCCCATGAGCCTTCCCTTGGATGCCTCTTTCAGCCAGTGGGAGCTTTTGAGGAAGATGATGGCTTGGCCTTCCTCCACCAGCCATTTGAGCAAGCCCAGGGGTGGAGATTCCCCCCGCAGTGGAGATCCGTATCCTCCTGCTCGACACAGGCGAGCTTCTGAGCAAAGCAGGACTCAACAGAGGGTTGGCACTGCAAGCTGGGACCCCAGCTCGGCTGGGTGCCCTGTGTGGGCTTGGGCAAAGGATCCTCGTGGCAAGAAACACGGGGGAAGGGGGTGAGAGTGCATGTTCGTGTGTGTGCTGCTCCTGGCTTCAAGGAAATTCAGCCTGGCCCCTCTTGGTGGTTCTCAGACCTTTACTCAGTGCAGATCGATGCCTCTTATTATTATGACTATTTCAGCGATGCCATCAGTGTTAATAGCACTTCACAAACACAGACAAAGCCGGCAATCTGAATGCGGCCAGAAAAAAACACACACCGAGGACAAAAGACAGGCTAAGAGCTCTGAATGCCGTTTTTAATGCTTCCCCCCCATGGTTAAAGCCCCACTAAAGTGCAGGGCACCATGTATTCAATAACAACACTCCAGAATAATTCCTGGCATTGTCTAGTGTGAGAGGGGGAAATTTCACCTCAGCCCTTCCACAGAGATAGGGCAAATACGCCACGCAAGCGGCGCTGGCGGCCGTGTGAGAGCGATGCTATATGCTGCCTGGAAGCAGGGGGCCTTCCAAGACCATCTTTCCCACCTCAGCTCCGAAAGCTGTCCCCACCCTGGTGGTGTGGCAAGCGACAGAGGACAGGGAGCTTTTGGGCTAAGATGGCATCCGTGCACACCTCTCCTCTAGCCAAGTGCTGTGCTAAACCTGCCTTTTCTGTACCCCTGCGCGCGGTTCCTGCCTCGGGTGGCAGAGGAGCAGTGCAGCGGGAGAGGCGAGGGCGGCACGGCTGTGCCAGGCGCAGCAGTGGAGCAGAGCCCTGGCTTGTTTCACCAGCTACGGCGCTGCGTTTCGGGCAGCAGCGAGGTGAGGCAATGGGGAGGATGGAGAGCAGGGTAAAAAGAAAGCATCACTTAATAACCACTCTCCTAGCTGGGCACAGCAGCACCAAGGCCCTGAGCCATGGCATCAGAGCTTATGAGGAGATGTTACACCTAATCTCCCCAAGATCTGCTACACTCTTCAAGGAACAGCGCTGCCATGTGGGCTTTTCCCTCCCTCCAGAAACTCTCACCCCACAGGTGACACCTCCTTACCCCAACAGCCTTGGGCAAAGGCAGGTCCCAGCGGCAATAAACCCCCTTGATCCCTGCAGGAGGAACGGCACTGGCCCTGCACAGAAGCTCCAAAGGCTCCCACATTTCTGCATTTACCGATCCATCAGGTTGTCCCCAGCTCTTCACAGGCCACTGCTGGCCAGCATCTCGCCACCACAGACAACAACCATCCCACAGGCAGACGGTAACACAGCCCACCCTTAACACATGCTTGACATGAAGGTCCTGCTTGAAGAGCAGCAGCGATGCAGCTCAGAGAGGGTAAGTCTGCAGTGTTACCTGGGAGATGGGCATCGATGGAACACTGGGAAAAAGAAAAGGATAACTGGTTGCTCGCAGCAAGGGGCTGCTTTTGTAGAGAGACATTCAGAGTTAAGGTAAGGGTGAGCTTACTGTAAAGGTCCCCAAGGTGTGACAGAGCGCTGGGGACAGCCAGAAGTAAGCACCTGAACCTCACTGAAGTACTGCCCTCTCCTGTCCCCACTCACAGCCCGTATCTATTTGCCGCTGCCAGCTTTGCAGTACACATGCTTGATTTCCTTCTCCCATCACCTTTACTGGCCCTTACCCATGCTGTGGAGACCAACTGCAACTGTTGTGGGAGGCCACTTCCAACTATTGTGGGAGGCCACAAAGACCCACTCAGCTGGGTCAGCCTCCTCCTTGCAGCACTGAATGGCTCAAAACAAGGGGCATCCTGGCCCTCCAGGTGTGAATATCCCATCCCATCCTCTGTGTAGCCCCAGGCTGCAGAGGACACTGCAGAGAGCAGCTCTGCTCCCCAGCCCTCGTTGAACATTTTCCTTCTTAAAACCTGCAGGGAGCAGCAAGAACATTTGGGTGTCCATCTGTGGGGGTTCATCTCTCAGACAGATGCTCCAGCTCTTTGCCACTGCCATCCTCAGATGATAACAGTCTGTGGCAGATGGTTCCCTTCTGTTGGCAGGAGTTTATCCCTGCTCCGAGCTCCCTCCCTGAGAGGTGGCACCTGCACACTGCAGGAGGGACCAAGCCTCCTGCCTGGGCTGCTCGGAGAGTGGACCTGGCCCTCAACGGGGCTAACTGGGACATGCTCTGACGTTTCCCAGCAGCACCTCTCTTGGTTTCGGCACACGTGTCCAGGAATCCCACAAAAGGTTCAGAAAGGGCTGAGCTGGCAGGAGGGACATGGGTTTTAATTACTCCCATTATTATTATAGTTCCCTTTCTTTCAGATTTTCACACTTTTGTTGTAACAAGCTGAGCTGAGAAAATAATGTGCAAATGCCAGGCTGAGATAAGATGTACCACACCTTGAAGTACTGCCAGCACCAGCTCTGGGAACGCCAGATCGGCTAGCTGCCCCTCCAGCCTCCTCCCTTTGTCAGCAAGGACAGAGGGAGGGTCTGCGCCCGCTCTGCCCCTGCGCACCTGCAGAGGAGGGTGCCTTGTATTTCTCCTGGGCTCAGCCAACAGCGAGCTTCTCCATCCTGCCCAGTCCCAGGAGAAGGCAGCCATAACCCCCTGGCTGCTTGGGACTGGGATGGAAAGACAACCCAGATGTCTCGTGCTTGCCTTGCACAACACCTGCGCACAGGCCTCCTCTGCCCACCTCGGGGCTGCAGATCTGCAGGCAGCAGGACCTGTTCCCGAGGACGGCTGAGAGGACCTGGCCTCTGCGGATGCAGTCAGGGCAGAAACGTGCTCTCAGATCCCGTGTGCTGTCTTCCTTGGAGGTGGTGACATTTCAGGCTGTGGGGAGGGGGGAGTGGGACGAAGGAGCAATGCAGGATATTCCTGCTCCCCCGTCCCCACGGCCATCTGGATGTGTACTGATGCCTCCTCACAGCAGGCTGAGTCAGTCCAGTGGCTTCTCATTATCAGCTGGAGGGAGTCCAAATTCTGCATTGTACGCCTGCTCTCGAGCAAAATTGAGGATTGTTACCAGTACTATCATAATGCTTTCTCTCTGTACTGTCTTGTACTGCTCCTGGCCCTGGTCAGCTGATTGATTTGGAGCAGAAGGAGGCAATGTGCGAAAAATCCTTTGACCACCAGCCATTCACTTGGGACAGCTGCGGCAGGAGCCATGCCACGTCACTGGGCTCAGGCTGTGCAGGCCATTGAGGGCAATCCCACCACTGTCCCCACGCACAGCCTCACTCGCTGGGAGGCTGCAGCCCCTCCGGCAGCAGACACGTGGCCAAGCCCATCTCCAGGCTCAGATGAAGTGAGGTGAGAGGTAGGAGATGCCATGCTCATGCCTTGCCCATATCAAATCATGACACAACCTCCATGATGCTCCAAAGAACAAGTAGAAAGAGGAGAAAAAAGCCTTTCTGTAGCCCTGCTCAAGCAGGTGCTGCTGAAGGGAGATGAGCTGCTGGTGCCAGCACTGCTGCACAGGGGCCACCCCAGCTCAGCTCACCCAAGTCTCTGCCAGGCCACTGCCACCACCCCATCCCATTTGAGCTCAGAGTGCAGAAATGAGACCTTGCTATGAAATGCTCTGCTGCAAAGAGAGGTCACATGTCCTAATGTCAGCCTGACTCAAGCGCCTGATAGCCTGACTGCTCTGCCACACGCCGTGTGAAGGGCTGCGGGAAAAGGCTCCATTAAATTCTGAAGCTCATTGACACATATACAGAAGGTATTAATAATATCAAGCATCTCAGTTTTCTATTGTAGCCCACATCCAGGAGATGAAAGATAATTTCTGGGACAAGGAAGTTATGACAGTGACAGCTTTTTAACAACTTGGCGTAAGAATAAGAGCTGCACAGTGGGACAAAGAGCAATGATTAAAGATCTTTTCACAAAGGAGAGAGGGCCTGGAGACCACGGTGAGTGTGGAGGACACGAGAGTCGTGTCAGATGCCCAGGCAGAAAAAGAAAAGGCTGTGTTGGACAAGAGGATGGGAAGGTGGTGTGGGAGATGTCCTGCTGAGGCTGACTCACAAATGCTTGGCAGCTGATGGAAAGGGGTTGAGGGTACCTAGAGGGGCTGAAACGGGCTTCTCACCGTGATGTTTAAAAGAGGTTTGGCCCCTGCCTGGTGTGCCACGGGCATGCCTGAGCTGGGGCTGCAGCCAGCCTGGCAAGCGGCACAGGGAAAGGTGATACTGGGGAGCAGGGCAGGGAGCTGAGCTGCACTGGAGGCTGAGCAGGGATGGAAGAGCAAACATATCAGCCAGGGAAGTGGTCTGGGGTCTGGCATGGAGAGGGCAAGGGGGGAGCTCTGCTCCCCGAAGGCCAGAGCTGGAGAAGCAGAGGCGGCAGACCCAGCACCCGGACACCCTCGGAAGTGTAATTATTACTAATATCCTCAGTGTTTCTTTGCACACATCCATGCTCCCCTAATGTACACTGCACATGTAAACAGCCGCCTAGTGACATTTGCACGCCCAATTACACCTGCATATCATTGATTTACATGCACAGTTGGAGAGCAATTAAAACACTGGAGCCGGCTTTGCACTTTCCCACAGCTACCTCCCTGAACCCATGCCGAGGTGGAAGAGCACCTCGCTCCGGGGCCAAACCGGGCCCGGTCCCCTACGCCTCGCACCTTTGGATTTCTGTCCCCTGCAGCAGTGTGCAGGGTGAGCCCCGGCCTCGGTGCCACCAAGCAGGGTGGGCTCATGCGGGTGCCCTCTCCTGCGATGCCTTCAACTGCAGCGACCCTAAACCCAGCTGTAATGTTTGCTGTTTGCCTAGCTCCTGTCATAACTGACTGGCGCCTTTCCAAAAAGGATTAAAAGCAGGGAGTGAGAAACATAAAAGCTCGTGTAATTATGTGCAAAACGCCCCTAATAATTTATAGAGGGAGAGGGTAAATATCTTTGTGTGTTATTCAAGTGTAGCTCACTGTCTGTCCCGTTTGGCTAATACCCAGAGTGCACGCATCACAGGCTTTATCCGGGAGGCTGTTTTGCCTTTAATACCTTTCATAAATTATTGAATTTATAAAGAGGAAAGTAGGTGTCATGTCGCTCCTATAAACAGCTCGTTAGTTAAAACTAACGAAGGTGGGGAGCAACAGTTTCCTCTTACCTTGTCTATCTCCCCTCTCGCTTTCTCTGCTGTCACCTGTGATGCAGCGCAGACCCAGGGCTGGGGCAGAGCAGTGGCATTTGCCTAAAAACCTGTAGGCTCAGGGCAAATCAGAAGCACTGGCTGCTGAGAAATGGCCTGTGGCACTTCCAACCTCTGGCTTTGTGAGACCTGTTTGTGCCCTCAGTGGAGGCTGGGGAGGGGGTGAGGATGGAGGGCTGGAGAGCATCCCCGGCACCAGCCCAGCTTGCCTGCTGCAGTGTCACCATCTTCATGTCACCTGCAGTCCTCTGCCTGGATGCAGCAATGGGGCGTTAGCTCCTGGGGGAACCTGAGGATGCTCTGGGTGTTCTGCTCCCACAGGGAGGGCAAACACAAAAGGTAGGGCCCAAGGACAGGATGGGGCAGGAGGCAGAGATTTCCACAGGAGGAGGGCTGAGCACAGATATGTCCCTGCCTGGGAGTCCTCTTGCCACAACAGCCACGTCTGTCCCAGTTCCAGCAGACCAGGGCCAGCCTGAGGGCTGCTCCTGAGCGCAGGGGATTTGGTTTCAGGCTGCCTGGGGGAAGCACAGCATCTCCCTGATTTTTTGCTGAGCAAGGCAGGGTGTTAGAAGGCTGCCTCTAAAAACAGCAGACGTGTGACTGAGTCAGGCAGCACGTGTCTGCGCAAGGGAGTCCCCCACGCAGCCTCCGCCGGCCGGCCGGCCCCCCAGCTCAGGCTGTGCCCCCCACCCCTGCGCTGCGGGATGGGACGGGGTGTAGCGAACGCACGCAGCCAAGGCAGAGCCAGCCTGCGCTTGGGGAGCAGCTGGTTCGGAGGCTCCGCTTTCACACCCATGAGAGAGTCACTGAAGAGATGAACCCCCACACGCAGCCTCTCCAAATATAATACATATGCATTAAAAAACAGATACGGAGAGGGCAGCCATCAAAAGTATTTTAAACAGAGTTTAGATCAGCTAGAGCCAAATCAGGGTGAATACACTGCAATGCAAAGGACCCACACAGAAAATGTTGCTGCAGTGAAGCCAACAGCACCGGCATCCCAACAGCCACAGCATGGCACAGAGATGGGGATCCATGGAGCAACCTGAGCCACTCGGTCCCCAACTGCCAGCAGTGAGGCATGTTTGAGCCACATGATGAATGGTGGACCCTGAAGAAGACCGGGCAGGGCCTTGTGGGCATGGGAAGAGGGAACTGAAACTATTGATAATCAATTAACTCCTTCAATTACAGAAGCCTAATGAGATAGCGCAAAGTCAGCTCTAATGAACATCGGTTTAATAGAGACGGTTCCTCAGGGCGCTGGTTTTTGACTCAATTTTTACAAGGTAGGAAACACCGCACATGATGAATGGTGGACCCTGAAGACCCAGGGGGATGAAGAGGGTGATGCCACTCCCCCGCAGCAAAGCGCCATCCCCAACGCTGCTGCACGGGACCCTCCGTGCCTATCACAGGGGCAAGGGGTGGCACTGGGGAGCTGTGCCAGGAGCCTTGCTGCACCCCTGTGCCATGGCCACAAGCATGGCTCAGGGAAGCTTGGTGGAGGAGAGCGTGGCTGTCCCTGCACTACCAACCTGGAGCTGGGATCTCCTGCAAAGCCGGGATCCCAGCGGTGCCATCCCCTCGGAAGGAAGGAAGGAAGGAAAGAAGGAAGGAAGGAAGGAAGGAAGGAAAGAAGGGTGCTGCACAGAAAGTGTTGGGGAGGGATTTACATGCTAAGGAGCCTCTGTCAGAGTAAAGACAACCTAACATCTATTTTGGGTCTCAGAGCCAAAGGCTGTATTTCAAATCCACTCATCAGGTGAGAATACAGCAAACTGATGCAGAGTGGGGCTGGGGAGAGGGTGGGGGGGAGCCTCTGGCTCCTGGCAGTGCTCCCCACTCCACACCCAGGTCCCCATGGGGGCTGGAGGGGGCTTCATGGCGATGGCCCCCAGTGCCCCATCAGCACCCACCAGAATTGGGCTTCCAGGGGAAGGGACCTCTCTCTCTTGTGGGGGCTGAGCCCCAAACTCCTGCTGCATGGGGTTTGTACAGAGGGGCCCTTCCAGCATCCA
>NW_010328896.1:8006-8351 GCF_000700745.2 Antrostomus carolinensis
TGCAGGTGCTGCCAGGGCCCCGCCTTTACCCAGGGTCATCCAGAGCAGACCTAGAGCACAGACCCATGAAGAAAGCAGAGAAAGGGAGGGGAGAACCTCCTGCCATCTTGTTATGGTTATTAAGACAAAACCTCCTGACATCTGCAGCACCCAGTCACTTTTTAAAGAGCAATGTCTCCACTTGAAAGAGTGCTTTAAAGACAGAGACATTTCCTACAAAATTGCACGGTCCTGCAAAGCTCCCGAGCTGCTGGAGGGGCACCGGCGGCTCAGCCCCACTCCCCACAGAGGGAGCAGATGGAGGCACACAGCCTTGCTGCCCGAGCCCAGGTGTGTGGTGCAGGG
>NW_010328896.1:8428-18023 GCF_000700745.2 Antrostomus carolinensis
CGGCCTGGGCAGATGGAGGTGGATTGTGTGCTGGCTGTGCTGCCTGCTGGGACCACGCACTGGCTGGGCTGCAGCCTCCCTGCCCTGCTGATGGGCTTGGGAGCAGGCCGGGAGCAGGGCGGATGGCTGCAAGAGCCCAGATGGCAGCAGAGGCTCCAGCCAGGTAACACACCCACGTGTACCTGTGCATCTCTGTAAAAGCTCTTGGGTTAAGTGCTGTTCCCAAGGGTGTAGTGTGTGGGGTACTTTGGCCCAGCTTAGGGAGAGCGTGGGGAGGAGATGAGGAGCCCTGAAGCCATTCCTGCCCTCCCTGCACAGAGCTGGGACAGAGTTTGCCTCGTGAGAGGGAGCCAGGAGTCTCCCAGGAGCACTAGTGCTGGCCAGGGTAAGCCAGAAGGGAAGTGCAAGGCTGTGGATTGAAGGAAGGAGGAGACACATGGGTAGCTATAGGTAGGGAAGATAACAGCCCCACATGCCTGGTACTAGACCCATACAAAAATCTGAATCTGGGAATCTCCAGTTCCCATGAGCAACTTATCTGAGACAATTTGACCAGCAACTGCTCCCAGCTCTTACCAGTCCAACAGCACTGACTGCAGATGCCAAATGGATCTGCAAAGGTCACCAGGGGATGGTCCCCTGGCCTGGCTGCTGGCCGGCCTCTGGGTGGGCAGGGGTGTGCCTGTACCCTCCAACCCTCCCAGTGCCCCTTTTCCCTGCAGTGTGGAGGGAACACGGGGCACTGGTCCCAGCTGGCTCCCTCAGACCATCTTGTCACAGTTCATAAGGGACAGAAAAGGTGTTGAGAGTGGGTCTCGGGAGTGCAGAATGCCCGGGGAGGTGGGGTGCAGGCTGTTGTACAGAGGACACTTGAAGAGCCAGTTTCATTAACAGCTACGCAGCTCCAGGCACTGGAGATTCTTTTCGTCTCTTTCCTTGTTTGGCCGACTTAACTCAAAGACTATTAGTGGATTAACTAAAATTCTTAGGATGCTGGAGCAGCATCTTGACAGGGGGTTTAGGGAGGTGGAAGGGGTAGCTTTCATGTTACCCTGGAGCAAGTCTGCAGCTGGGCGGGCTTGCCAGGGGAACAACCAAGAGGTGCAGAGTCCTGGCAACAGCCACTCTCTTCTCCAAAACTGGCAGTGTTGTAGAGAAACTGCTGGCTGGAGGGCAGCAACATCAGAGGCTGGCAAGTGACGCCATCCTTCGGGCCTTCTTCCCTCTCACATGTTACGTTCCTGGGCTACATTTCACAGAGAGGGCTTGGGGATGCAGGGGACCAAACCCAGGGATGTGGGAGATCTCTTCCCACCTTCTGTCCCTACAGTCCTGCTTCCCGCAGGCAACTCCCACTGGGGGTGTTGCTCCGATGAGCTCTGCTTCCTGGCCCCAGAAAGTCCCATGGCCATGCCCGGGTCTCCCCGCAGCACTCACAGCCCTCAGATAAGCAATCTCACAGCATCCCTGATTTTCCTGGGCTGTTTTGGCACATCTGGCAGAGTCTTCCCCCTTCCCAGCCCCCTCCCCATCAACTGGCAAAGCCCCAGCAGTTTCCCCCAGAGAGCATGTGGTGAGACACAGCATGAAACAACTGCAGATAATTAAAGGACTGAATGGGGTATCGGAGAAGAGCAGGGAGCTTGCAACATCCATAAATAGCTCGCCTTGCCGAGCTGCTTAACTTCTTGCTAGTTCTTGCCAAAGTGCAGACCCCAAAGGGATAGTGCCTGTGCATGAACAGGGGTGGAAAGTTCAGGAGCGTATTTGTAAGCCATTCAAGCTGTACTCTGGATGAGTGATACATTATTGTCTGTGTGTGTCACTTGACATGTCTTAGGAATGCAAAAAAAAAAGCACCATTTTGCCTCTCTAAACTCCCAACCCTCTGCTCCCACCCAAGTAATGTCAGGATAGATCAGCCAGGCGACAGGAAAGCACCACGAGGTGAGGCTGGTTAAAAGCAGCGTGAAATGCTCTTCTCTGGAAAGAAGAGCCCCAGTTCGTGGGGCTGGAGGGCAGCGGAGCCAGCAGCAGGCACAGGGGCGAGCAGGCACATGTCTGCACAAGGAGAGCAATGTGTCAGGAAAGAGCCTCCTAGAAAAATACTGAGGTCCCCAAGGAGCCCCCAGAAGGGAAGCACGGCTACGTGCCTAATGGAGATGGCGTCCTTCGTCTCGCACGGCAGCAGATCTTCCCCAGCCCATGGGAATACTGGATGTAGAGACAGTGGCCAGGATAGTGGGATGTAGGGTCAATTAGTCTTGACTATTGCCCTAAAATCACAAGGGGCATCAACCTATTGCTCAACTGTTACCCCACCCTGGGTCAGAACAGGATGGCATCATCTCAGTGCCACACTGCTGCCCACCCTGAGCCTCTGGGACCTCTCTGAGTGGCTGGCACTTGGTGACAGTGACAGTTGACCTGTCCCCGGGGCTGGCAGGCAGCCTCAAGCTGTGGCTGGAGACAGAGACACCAAAGAGCCTGACAAATGGCTGGAGCCATGGCGAGATACAGCAGGACAGAGGGAAAACAAACCAGAAACTCACTGGGAAATCATTCCTCTCCTAAATGGTGCTGATGTAATTAAGCAGCAAGGGCTTTATGAATGATACCATCTCTGCCTCGAAACACATCATTACCTCTCTCTGTTAGAGCAGTATTTTTAAATAGATATTTCCTCTTTGAAAGCTGGGATGCCGAGATATGTTGTTAATCACCTCTCATTTCACCTAGTGGCAGGGAAGGGTTTGGTGCTGAGCTCTGGCTCTCCTGCATCCACACCTCTGAGTCACCGCTGTGCCCTCCTCCCCTTCCTTTTCTCTCTGTCATCCACTCCCTACCTGTGCCGATACCGGAGGCTTGAGCCTCCCCATGACCAACCTGCTTGGGATGCCGGTGCTGGGAGTCACCTCAAACTCTCCACCCAAGCTATGCCAGCCCCTCACCATACTGTTTTCCTTGTTTTAGGGAAACAAGGGGACTCGAGGAGATGAGGTATTTCACCGTCTGCCAAACTGAGCTGGTTTCCCCCCTCTGGCACCCTCCCCACCCCAGCAGGGTCTAGGTGATGCTCTGGCTTTGGTACAATTTGGGCGTTTCTATTCCCAGACAACTCACCCAGCCCATGCCATGTCTGCCACGAGCACTCACTGCAACGGATTAGAGAGGCCCGAGCAAGAATGAAGGGCTTTTGTGCTAGAAATTGAAAGTTGATGGAGTGTGTCATAGGAAAATGACAACAACCTACTGTACCTCGAAAGACAATTATTTTTCCCTCATTGGAAGTGATTGAATTTCTCCATCAGTGACACTACTAATGTTGTCAACACCAACAGCTCTCTTAAGGAAAGGCTCTTTCTCAGCTGCGCACCTGGAATTTCCTTAGATCTGCCCTTTCCTCCCCTCCTTGATTTGCTTCTTGCTCTTTTGCAGGACACGCTCAGCTGATGGCTGGCCAGGAGACCAACTTATCAGATGCGTATGCTCTTCCTCCTCGTCCCCATGGCTCCTGCATTCGTGTGCCTTTGTCAGATCTGCTCCTCCAGACTATTTCTGAATATGCTACTGCTGGAAATTACAAAGTTGAATCATGTTGCTAAGCTGCAACTGGCCACGCTACTGCTATCTGCATTACAGATAATGGCCGCACTCGTACGTACCCAGACCAGCGAGGGGAAAAAGCTGGGAGACACAATGACCTTTTGAGAGTTGGGGAAAAAGGTCAGGCTGCACCTCCAGCTGCTGTGGGATTTGAGTGTTGTACAGCCACTGGCATCCCAGAGACCCTGGAGCACCATGTTCAAGCAACTCCAGCCTCTCCCACTGCCACCTTCAATGTCAGAGACACTTTTGCTGGTGCTGGACACTGGCCTGGGGAATGCCCTGCAGCCACATGGGTCTCTCACCCATCAGGGTGAAAGGACAAGGCTGTTACTCAAAAGCCCCTCTCCAAGTGATTTTGGCCCAGAATCTGGACTAGCACAAGCCCCAAGGGCTCTGCTTTCCAGGGACACAATCTCCCTCCCATTCCCAAGGTGTTTTCCCCTCCCTCCCCAAATCCAGCCTGACTTAATGCCGACTGGCAGGAGATCAGCCTCATTTATTAAGACGCAAACTAATGAATGAGCCACTGAGAAGCACTGGGAGCCCAGTACATCCCGTAGCACTAACCCACGCTGGGGTAACAGCCTTGCAAGGTTTCACAAGCCTTGTCCTCCTCACCAAAAGCTCAAGCCCTGAGGACCCCAGGAAGCACAGGAGGATGCCACCACCCCGCAGGCCTTCTGGGGGGACAGGGGTCCCATGCCGATGCTGTGCAGGGTGAAATTCCCAACTGGAAGGACAGGGAGGGCGATGCCTCATTGGGGTGAGCACTGAGGCTGGCGCAGGCAGGCGCATCACCCCGCTCCGCTCTGCGGGTGCCACACACGCCCGAGTTGAGAAATGCGCACGCTCCGGTGGCTTTCAGAGCCGCATATGTTGTGTGGGCTGAGAGCACATATGTTAGATATACACACATCTATGTGTGTGTGCGTATATGTATATATATACACAGACATACATGAAAGAGACTATTATAGATACAGATTTACATATATAATCAACACCAGAAATTACTGCAGGATTTTTAAGACAGCATAATCAGCCCCAGATATCAGCGAATGGCTATCTTTATCTCTACCCTCTCAGTTTGTGCCTGTGGTGAGGCTGGTGAATGCCACATGCCAGCACCCCAGCTGGGGAGGGTTCTGGGAGGGTGCTAGGGAGGCAGGATGGGTGCTGAGGGGGCAGAGCTGCCTGTCTCCCGCACACGCATTCCACACAGTGCCTCGGGAAGGAGCAAAGCGTCCTCCCTGGCCCACAAGCCAAGAGCCACGCACAGGATGTGCAGGTACCTGAATCGTAGAGCCCGAGAGGACGGCAGAGGGGATCCATCTGCCCAAACCCAGCCCGCATCCATGCACGTGCCGGATGAACTCCCGTATCGCTAATGGAGAGAAAAGGCCTCTCAGGGGCAGGATTAATCTCTTTCTAAGGCGGCTGTCTGAGAAAGGTCAGATGAATTGTGCCTGGACGTGCCTTTTTTCTCCTCGTCGACTATAAATGTCATCCAGCCCGCGGGCTCAGATGTGGGTACCTACAGAACGGCCATGTACAGTCAGGTGAAGCAAATCCAAGCCCACGTACATAGCTGCTGCTCTGGCTCAACCGCACTGCTCCGCAGGCAGCGCAGGCAAACACACCCCCCTGGCTCAGGGTTTGAAACCCTGAAATATTTGTTCCAGCCACACGGCTCAGCTGTTAAAAAGTTATGACCGCTTTGGCTTGGTAAGTGAAACTTTTTAATTCATTGTATTGGATAGCCCCAAGCAGCGTCACCCAGCTGTGAAGCACTTCAGAGTTGACTCAATGTCACATTTAAGTGCTGGATGCATCAGAATTCAGGATGCTTCAGAAAGGTTATGTAAACCATTACATCAAATCCTGGGAGAGTTATTAAGGTGAGCAGCAGAGCATGGGAAAATGGGTGATTATCTTGCAGCAGTACTGTGGAACCACACAAGCAATGTCCAACTTAAGGATGTAACTCATTCTCCTTACAAGCCTAATTTTGTTTTTCCCTAGTGCTTCTTAAAAAAAAAAAAAAAGTTTAAAAAATCCGTCTGTCAAAGAATTCTCTATTCTGGAAAATAATTATTCGAGAGAGTCTCCAATTAATCAGCTAACGCATTGGGGAGATAAGATGGTTTGAAAAATGGAAAGTTCCTCACTATTGGAAAAGTCTTCTATTTTCCCCCAGTTTTGGAATTTCATATTTTAAATTCAGTGTGGTCTATTAACTCCGAATTTATTTTATTCATCTGAACTAGTGCCTTTGAGGACTTGGGGGAGGACTGCATGGTTAATTTTGGACTTATTTGCTATGGACTCTTGAGCCTCTTAAAAATGCGTGGGCTCCCCAGCAAGTTTCTCAAGTCTGCAGCACTTGTCTTCAAGGACACGAAAGCATCTGCAGGGGCCTGCAATTTTCAGAGTTTGGAACAGACCCAGCCAGGTTGAAAGACATCAGGAAATTTTTAGGAGCAGTAAATGCAATTTGTAAAGCCCAGAGCTGACCTGCGTGGGTTAAATAATGGTAAGAAGCCCGCAGGGGCAAGGTGAACACTTTGAAAATTGCAGGTCTGAAGCAGCCAGTTGAAGGATCTCCGTAAGTCAGCAGCCACCATGCTGAAAATCTTTGGTGCTGTTGTGATAAAGCAGCCCAGACACGGTAATTATAAAAACATAACTGATGGAAGTCCTGCAGCATCCTGCCCGGAGCATCTCCTACATGGCAACACTGCCTCCTCCGGAGAACAGCCACAGAAGCCACACAGACAGATAGCTAAAGCTGTTTTGTAGATCTCCTAATCCCGCAGGATTTACACACCCCATCTGCACGAAGACAGCCTGCGCCCAGCTCCGGGTGAACTGCCAGGACGTTGCTCCTTTGTGCCCCTGCACCAGGGTGAAACGGGGAGCAGATGCCCTTGCAGACCGACCCCACGCGCACTCCTTCCGGTCCATGCCGTGCTCCAGGAAGGCAGGCACGGGTCTTGGCGGATGCATGGGGATGCTGTGTGTGCAGCATGGGCTCTGCCTCCCTGGCCCCACGCACACACACCCACGCTCAGCCCCTTGTGCGGAAGAGAAGAAAAGAATGGCTGAATAATTCGGTTAATTCCTGGACAAAACGGGCAGCGTGAGCGGCGCTGGGTGTGTAATAAAAGGTTTAGCCCTGTAGTTGTGCTGCTGTCACCCCCTCTGGTGGGTTATAAATGTAGTACATGCCATTGGCATTTGAACACTTATTTTCATTTTGCTGTGTATCCAGCAATGCGTAATCACGCCGCTGTCGAACAAGGGGGCAGTGGCTCACAGGCAGGCTCCAGCAGCGTGTGGTCACTGTCCGGGGTGAGCTGCATGACACTCCTGGAGAGCTCTGCCTTTCTAACTACTCCTTAAATCCTAAAAGCACTGCTACTGAATAAACCTTGCGCAAGCCCAGGACCTTGGATGCGGGCTTGGTGCAGCCATGCCCATGGGGAACACTTTGGAGGGCGCCGGAGGTCCCAGTCTTGTTGGGACCAGAGCTGGCCCCTAACGAGAAGGTGCTGTTAGAGGTAGCTCACCCAAACCCTGCAAAGAGGTGGCGGGGGGGACATCTCGTCCCCTGGCATGGTTCCCCAAAGTGGCAGGGGACCTGTGCCCGTGGGACGGTGTGGAGGAGCATCTGGGCTGGGGCCAATCCCAACCTGCTCTGTGCATAAAAGGAGCCCGGTCTCCCGGGCTACCAGCTGGCACCTTTCACCAATGTTAACATTCATTTAAGAAAAATTACAAAAAACCCCAACATGGGCTAATTAGCTAATGACATTATTTTGGCCTGATGTGCCATATAATTAAACAACTAATAAACGGCAAGAGTCCTGTGCTGCTGAGGCTCCTGAGTCAATACCATGCTATTACCATGGTGTAATTGAGTTTACTGAGAACCTCAGCACAGAAGTCCCAGAGCCCATGCAAGGAATGGTATTGAAATAGCCACCAGAGACCCACCTGCTGGATAAAGGAGAAAGACAAATCTTTTAATCTACAATACAGCCTGAAGTCACACACAGAGAGGGAAAGTTTGTGCTTCACACTGTGGTAAACGCATTTGCTAGAGAGGAGAGCACACGCGAGGGACTACATGTGCAAGACCTTCTCTGGCAGCAAAAGGAGCTTCCTGGGCTCCAGGGCAGCTGGGAGTGGGGTGAAATGTGCCTTGTCCTCATTCTGCAGAAACACTTCCAAAAGTCTGTTTCTTGGTGTCCAAAACATTTACATGTCTCCATTAAAAAGGCACATTTTGGTGCCTTTCTGGTGACAGAACCAAAAGGTGCATCAGGTCTACTGAGCGGTCTCAGAGGTGGCTCAAGGTTTGTTTCCTCCTGCAGCCCCGGCTTTTGGAGACCAAGTGCTTCGTGCCAGCGGGCTGAGGATAGGCCAGGAGCTGGATTTGGGTCTGCAAAACTCCCTTCTGATTTTTTTTTTCAGTGCTTGTAGGAAAGAAGGAGAGGAGTGGGTGGGCAACCAAGCCCTCACTTGAGTCATGAAACATCTACAGGTGTCTCATTATTATTTGCTGTCCCTGCGATGGGGATCCTCAGTGGTGATTTTGTTACATGGACATGTTGTAAGTCAAAGGCAATGAACATTCAACCTTTGCACACACACACACGGAGTCCAGGCTTCTCTCCTGCACCAACCTTGCATGCTCCTGCGCTTTCCCCTCCCTGCAGCACTGCTCCCAAGCCCGTGTCCTTGCATGCACCCGTGCTCCGGCTCGTCCTCCTCTTTCTCCTCACCTCCCTTCTCTGGCCAAGCCAGGCAAGAGCTTCTTGTGCTCCTGACTGCTCTCAGGATGAGCCTGAAAGCCTTGCAGTAGCATGGCAGCATCTGTCGTGCCAAGGCAGAGGCACAAGCCTCTCGCACCGTGCCGCTGTCAGGTCCCTGCACGGCAGCAGAGGTCAAAGCCTGAGTCCTGCTGGCAGGCAGCCGGCTCACCGGCCCCATGGTGAGAGTCTCCTGGTGACAGTGCAAGAGGAGGACGTGCTTAGCACAAACCACATCATCCCCAGGAGCTCCAGCATCAAACCCACAAGGTTCCTCACTTGACTCACCGTCAGTAGAAGACAGATGCACAGCTCTGACCTCAGGACCACAGTTTTGAAGCAGACTAAGCTTTGGTGCTGGTATGAGAGGAGCCTGCCAGCCTCCTGGGACAGTGGGAGAGGGATGATGGTTGGGGGATGGCGAGCAACAGGGCTGAATCAAAAGAAGGGCAAAATCCGTGCCTGCAAGAGGGCAGAGAGCGGGCGCACATGCAAGCGGTGCCAGGAGCAGAGGCTGGTGGAGCTGCCGCTGGCTCTGGGGAAGAGGGGGCGTGCGAAGGCTCAGTGACAGCGGAGCTGCTGCTGACAGTGAGAGGCAGCTCCTGTTGTTAGCATGAGCCATGCTCTGCCAACCCAAATACCGAGATTGCTGAAAACAAGACGTGTGGTCGTGCGTCTTTGCCATCAATCAGCGGCGCGCGGGGAGTGTGCTGTGGCTGCTCCGTCTGTCTGCGATGGAGGAGGGCTCGTGGTTTCACTGAAATTACTCCATGGAGGTCATGGACAGTCCCATCGGGGTCTGGCAGGACGGGAGGATGGCTGTACCGAGGCGGTGGAAACGTGCTCCATCCTCCTGGCTGGTCGGGGAAATCCTCCTGCTTCCCTCGCCACAGCTCACCCACTGTCCTCTTGTGCCCGGTACTCAGGGAGGGACCGAGGAGAAACATCTAACATCTGCTGACATTGTGCGAGCCTTGGAGAGGTGCTTGTGTGGAAAGTAATTCCTGTACTTGAGAATTACACACAGAGCACTTGAGAGCTATGCCGAGAGCAGGCAGGGTGTGCCAGCACAGACCTGAGCCCTTCGCCGTGGGGCCACTGCCTGCAACTTGGTCCTGGTGGGCTGCAGCCCACGGGACAGTCTTGTCCCAGTGCCAGCAGAGCAAAGCGGA
>NW_010328896.1:18043-26530 GCF_000700745.2 Antrostomus carolinensis
CTGCTTCTCTGCAGCCTGCAGCTACGCTGGGCGCACAGAGACCTTCCCCAGTGCCGGGGTGGGCACGGCAGTGTCACCCCAGGGACCCACTCGTGCTGAACTCCGGGGGCTCAGTTCACACTGGGAAAAGACACCCAGACCCCATCCCTTTGAGATGTCTCATCCTGGGGAAACCAAGCTGAGAAGAGTGGGTGGTTTGCACACCCAACAGTGGTTGGAGGCCACCACGGAAGTTGTACACAACACAGGGAAGTGTCCAGGGACACCCCCATTCTTCTCACCCCACTGCTGCAGCATACAGACCCCCGAGGCACCACCATCCCCGTGAAATAATCTCAGCTGTGGCTGAGCTCTAGTTTCTTCCCTCCGAGCCAAGCTGCCCTGCTTTGTTGTGAATGTGAAGTTTAAGCAGCCCCTGTGTCTTCCCTTTTATCTCTCATTTCTATGCTGACATTTTGAAGGAAATTTGCTCTCTCCTTGAAGTACAAAAATCTGTGTCCGAAGAGCACTCGGGCCCAAAAAGCCAAGAAGATAAACATATTTGGACGTGTGATTTCACAGTCGCTTCGTTGATAGCTTTCAGAGGCCAGGTCCTGTCCATCAATTACTCACAATGTGCATTCAGACGTGATATGGGAGAACAAAACCCGACTCATTAGAGGGGAAGAGAGGTGAGTGAACATCAAGACTAGTTAAACACAGCAGCTCACATTTCAAGGAGTAAAGGGAGACATTTCTCTCCTTCTCTCTCCCCCCACGCCGATACAAGACTACAACATCTAGGAGACACATCATGGCCAGCACAAGCCCACTATTGCCTTGGCCAAAGGGCAGGGCACAGCCACCTGAACCAGGCGTGCAGGCTGACGGGGCATTCAGCACGACCCAGAAACTGCCGGTGGAGCTGAATTTTGGGCAAGAGACACGGCACGGAGCAAAATTTGCAAAAGAGACTTTGAAGCGGAGACATTTAGAATGGGATTCTTAAAGATATTGAGGTCCCTCTTTTCCCTGTGGCCTGCAGGTACTTGGGAACGCTTTGCACATAAAGAATTATTTGTCTACTATATCACATTAGAATGTGAGATGACATATCCAGGACGGACTTTTGTTATAAAGCAGAGTTTTAAAGTGGAATTTTAGCAGTCCCAGGAGGAACTGGGGCAACATAAAGCATGCAGTGGAAGTACCAATGATTTCTGTTTAGCCTAGGCAAGAATTTTGTCTGAATTCTCTACCCCTAGGAAAGACAATTATTATTGGCACCTCCAAACTACTTGCCTCTCCTTTGGCTTCCGAAAGACTGAAGCATTAACTTGACAGTGGGATTAAGCAATAATAATAATAATTGCCTCAACCTCATCATTCTTCCCTGAGGACATGACGGGGTGATGCAGGGCAGACCCCCTCTGTGCAAAAGGGTCCCACGGGGTGTGGGCAGTGGGTAGGTTCCAACCCCTCCTCCCCTCTGCCTTGCTGTGCTGGGGCATCTCCCATCTATGCTTTGGCAACCAAAACCTGGGGCCAACGCAGACCTTGGGTGCTTCCCCCTATTTGCCAGGTCTCTCCTCCTGCCCCACTGCCTCACCTCTCCCTCTTTTACTCTTCCACAGGGTTTTTTCAGGGTGTTATTTCCTCTTGAGTGTGCTAATCCCTTTCCTGAGTGCAAACTGCTGCAGTCTTCAGAGGGGTAGGGAAATATTTCTGTTCTGAATACTCCACAGATCCCCCTCTGCATGGAAATGGACACTATCATTATTGGTATTGCTCTCTCTCTTTTTAACATCTCAGCTAGGGAAACATCTTTCTCCTATTAACCAAGAGCCTCTGCTACAGCAGAAATGAGGGGGGAGATGTGTAAAACAGCCAGTTTCCCACTGCAAATTTCTCTTTCATGCAGCCCAACAGGGAGTCTCTGTTGTTTTCAAGGTGGATTTCTGTGCTGGGAGAAGGTGTGGAACACGCCCAGAGGCCCCATGAGAGGGTGACAGTACAGCAGAAGCAATGCAGGTGTCCCAGATGCTGTGGCAGGGCAGGGATGCTCTGCTCCAGGAGGAGGTGGTCTCTGCAGCTCCACCGTGCTCCCAGCTCCTCGTTGGGAGACCTTGCTTGTAGATTCCCAGTGCAGGGGCGTCCTGGCTGAGTGGCACCCAGGGTTCAGCCATTTCAACAGCTGGTTCCCCACCAGCGAGTCTTGCTGGAGGTGGTGTTAGGTCAGGGGTCACGGCACTGCCCTTCCGGATCAATGGGAAGACAATCCTTGTATCTGTATATTTATCTATCTATCTATAGGTAGAACTGAACTGCCCTGCAGTAGAGCCAAAACAAGCCCACAGGGGACCTCCCTCACACCAGTAGCCCCAGGGATCGGGGTGAAGGCTGCCCTGCTTTAACAACCATAGCACCCACCAGATTAAAACTAATTCACAAGCAAATGGATTAATCGGTTGAGGAGGAATTTAAACGACGCGATCACACAGCCCAGCTCAAAAGCCCCAAGGTCAGGCAGTGCCAAATGGCTTTGCCCATCTGAACCTGTCTGGATTACCCAGGCCAGCGCAGGGATGCTTTCACTCGGTGAACAGCCAAATTCCCCTGGGCAGGGACGGTTTTGCAGCAATGGCAGTGCCTGCAGACAGGCATGCACACAGCTTCGCAGGTGTCTGGTTTAAAGTATTGAGCTTCTCAGGTAGAGGATCATATTACTCTGGAAATGGAGGATCAAATTATTCCATTATTCCCCGGGGAGGGGATTAAATTACCCTGGAAATAGAGGATTAAATTACTCACCAAGGGAGAGGATTGAATTACTGTGTGAGTTGTGGGATTAAAACACTCCACAGGTGGCAAACTCAAAATAGACCTCCGCACAGAAGGCAGGATTAAATTATTCTATGGCTGACCAGAAAAAAACCCACCAAACTCTGTACTCTGTAGGAAGCCATATTAAATTATTTCTGGAGATTAAATTGCTCCACAGGCTCGTTGGATCCCAGTGCTCAGGAGCAAACCATCTGCTTGGTAAGGTGTGCAGACACCCAAGCATGAACAGCCATATGATGGTGTCCCACTGCTGGTACCCAGGCGCCTCTTGTCACCGCAGAACCGGGCACCTGACAGTTTTGACTATATTTATTCGCACAGCAAGGCTGCGATGTGGAGCTGGGCTCTGCTTCCCTGCACTGTCAGGGAAGCCCAGGGAGGGACAGGGGAGTCCATGTCACCTGGGAAGCCCAAGGCAGATTTGGGGAATCCAGCCAAGTCTTAATTCAGTTTCTTGAGGGAGGTTTTACCTTATTTTCATTTTTGCATTGATGCCTACACCACTGACGAGTCCCTTCTTTTGAACAATGGCATCACTGTCTATATGGGGCAGCAGATCAAAGCCCTCGTTGCTACCAACCAGGATGAGCTCTCCTCCCGAAATTCCTCACTATTTTCCCTCAGTCACCATCCCACCCACCGCCTCCTTCCCTTCTCTCACCCCTGGGCCCAGCTCTCCATCGTGGCAGCTCCCATGGAAGCTGGATGGCAGTGGCTGTACCATGCATGTGCCGCCAGCGGTCAGCCCTGACTCGCTGTGCTGCATCCCCTTCCCTGGTGCTTGTCACTGCCTGTTCCCAGTGACGGTGACAAATTGGCATTTGAAACTTGTATTTGTATTTTTTATGCTGATTTCTTTCTGAGGCTCCACTGCTGAGATTTCAAGAGAGAGAAAGAGAATGAGTATTTTAGGATAATCTTAAAAGCAGAAAAATTATTACATGTCAAACACCGAATGGGGAGTTTAAAAGGCTCCCAGGTGGGCTGCAGAATTAAATGTTTGGAGGCTTTTTTTTCCCCTGGCGAGGTAAGAAATGGCAGTATCACCATAGCAACTGCAGGGCAAATTCTGGGCTGCAGCTCAGCGCATTGGCAGGAGCTGTGGGGTGCAGAGGGGCTGGGCCCCAGCTCCTGAGCATCCCAGCCCGGTAGCCAAGGTGTCTCCGGAGTCAGCAGGTTTGCAGGCGTGAGAAACAACACTGTCAAAAGCTCCCTGAGACTCACAGGAGCACATGGGCTGTGCTCCTAGTGAAGGACCCACCCAACCACCTCAACCCCTCCTGGTTTCTCCTTCCCACCTGCTCTGGCCCCTCGCCCAGGGCTGGGAGCTCCCTGCATCCATCTGTCCATCTGCACTGGTGCTTCCAGAGATGAGGGCATCAAGGGGACAGAGAGGCAGCTGGGACCTAACAGAACTCTGAGGTGCCCTAAGCCACCAGACAAGGGTGCCAGAAGAGCTCAGCAGCGTGGGCTCAGGTCCCTTGTGTGGGTGGGCTGCACAGCTCCCGTGCCACGCAGGGGAGGTTATCAGCCCCCTCGGCTGCACAGAGCTCTACCCACCTCCTGCCTGTCTCTATTTACATGTTGACTTTCTGACAGCTGCTGGAAACAGGGGAAATCAGCACGAGTAACCAGGGGTTAATCGAGTATTAGTTAACTCCTGGTGCTCTCATCTGGCCTGCCAGGATTACAGTAATTAGCACAACCTGAACTAGCTCATTAACAGGCTCTGCAGTGACAGTCACAGGAGACAGGGGGTTAAACTGGCTTCATTACTTCTCTTCTCCATTAGTACCAGCCACTCTGAGAATGGATTTGTGGGAGGGAAACTGGTTTCTCTCCAGACGGAGCAGGATATGCCTTCACTCTGCGGGAATGGGCCGTGCGGTCGGGTGTGAAGGTAGCACTCATCCCACGGGAGGGGACCAGGAGAGCAGAGCTTTGCTCATGGCACAGGTGAGGAGGGCCTGAAGTCAGCACTTGCTTGGGCGCCGAAAGCTGCTGTGATCACCACCAGAGCTGCTGTTTAGTTGCAAATGATTATTATGAAGAAAAAAATTTGTATTTACAAAGCACTGTCATTTTGCAAGGGCTCCAATTCAATTTACCAACTACACCCTGCAAGCTCGCGTGCCGACAACAACAGACTCTGTCCATGCGTAGGCAGAGGAATTGCAGCTGGGGCCCAACCTGGCATCCAACCACTCAGGCTTGGGACTTGGTGGACCCCAGGTGAGGAGGGTGGCCCAGCACTGAGCCTCAGCGCTCCACAGTTGATGGCCACCACCACTGCCCTTCTCCCCATAACACACGGCTCCCTGGGAAGGTGGATATCAACTCCAACTCTTCCTCTGCCTGCTTTGGAGCCAGATTTCCCACCTGCTAGGAGATTACCCTAAACACTGGGTCCTATGGGGCACCCAAAGTCATGCTGGAGACCCCAAACCCATTAGATCAAGGCACTTGGCCCCAGCATCTGCACCCCAGGCCCCACTACCCACCACTCATGGTCTCCTGCCCTGCGGCTGCAGACCATGACAGGGGTTAGCTGACCTCAGGAGGAACTGCCTGTAAATGCAGCTGCAAGCATCGGCAGAGCTGGGAGCCAACAAGGCCAGTTGCAGACCCTAATGCCATCCTGCAAAGGCAGGGAGTGATGAAAGCTCCCCTTGCTGGCAACCGGGCCAGCCAAGCCATGCAGGATGGATGCTGCTGTTCGAGAGCCAGCAGGGAAGGCTCCCCTCGGCACCAGATTTATAGCAAGGCTGTAGATCAATTACCAGCAGCCTCCAACCTTGAAAGCAGTAGCGCAGAGGGCTGTGGAGCCTCGCTCCTTCTCCCAGCAGAAGGTGCCCACAAAGGGAGGCTCAGGGATAAACTATGGGAGGGGGCTGTCAACAGGAGCTCCACAGTCCCAGGGGGGATGCACATGTGCACATGGTGGTTTGCTCAAATGCACACACCCACCCACTCTTTTCTCCCTCTGGCACTCCTGTACCCCTGTTTTCCCCTTCCCTCATGCTCCCAAGCCCACACACAGGCCCTGAGCCCCAGGCAGGGGCAGGAATCCAGCTCTCAGACGAGTTGCAAAGCGACTGACTAAGGACACAACAGACAAGGAGCTGGAGCAGTGGGCAGAGAGAACCCATTTTGTCTTTACTTTCCCTAGACTTGCTGTAGACTCCAAGGAAACCTGATTTTTGGAAGGAGGTGAGTTTCCAGAAGTCAAGGGATCTGATTTTGCAAAGTCTCACTCTAGGGCAAAATAGTATAATTTGTTTGAGAAAGCAAGCAAGCACTAGCCCTGGTGCCTGGAGCTGCTGGCAACAGACAGCTCCTCCTTCCAGGAGCACAGTGGGCGCATACAGAAACAGGGACATCTTGTTGCATGGATGGTGGGAATGCCCTCCGTCCTCCCAGCACATGGCCTGAAGGAGGGGACACTGCCTGCTGGGGCACTCTCCCCTCTCAACCACTGGGGCCTCAGCTCACAGGTTCTTTTTTTTTTTTTTTTTTTTTTTAATCATGGGCAAACAAAGTGGAAAATGAATTCCTTTAGATAGCAAATGAGTTTAATAGAAACGGTGATGGAGCAACGCTGTGCTGGGAATGTTAATCCAGTACCTGCTGCGGCTGGACTCTCAAGCAGGGCAGTGAGGCAGGAGGAAGGTCACACTACAGAGCAGAGATGTCAGGTCTGTGCTCAGACGGTGTCCCTCAGCTGCTGGTCACACCTCAGCAGGAGCCAGGGGACACCAAGCAATATGGGACCCAGCTCTCCTGCTGCAGCTCCAGCTTCCAGGGCTGGGTGTAGAACACCCAGGGTAAGGAGCTAGATGACAGGCACCTGCCAAGGGACAAGCACTTCACCTTCCTGGTGACGTGATGGAAACACAAGCAGCCCTGCAGACTGCCGAGCATGCACAGCACGTCACCTACACCTCAGAACCCTGACCCAGCGCTCCAGCGGGGCGGTACAGCGAGCGGGGCACAGCTGGCTACCAGGAGGGATTATCATATCACACAGAAAGTCACGCAGAAAGGAGCAGGTCAGACAGACATCTATCCATGTGGGAGATGAGCCTCTGTTTCTCCACCAAGACCCGATATGCTAAGACAGGAGATGACAGTTAAGAGTTTATTGGTCCTTGCCTGTGATGGGTGAATTTTGTACAGTGAAGTCCAGGACAGAAGCAGGGCCTGACGCAGTAGGGTGGACACAGCCAGGCTGAGGACTGGCCCTGGCAGAGCCTTTGCTTCAAAGCCTAGGGCTCCCAGGTCACCAGGGACAGGACTTGTGTGCAGAGTGGGAAAACCCGTCTTGTTGAGCACGGCAGTTCTGCCAGCACACAGACAGCTCTGGACACCATCCAGATCTACCCCCAGGGCAGCTGAGATTTCAATCTAGGTCTTTGTAAACAGAGCTACACAAAAACAAGATGTGAAGTCCCTGCTCCTAGTGCTCATGGAGGCTTGCCCTCAGGTCACACCTCTGAGCACAGCCCCAGGACTGCAGAGTTGGCTACTGCACTACACTGCCCTTGGATTCCTCTTTTGGAGGAACAGGTCTGTCCAGCTAGAAGCCCAGGGACAGATCCAGCCTGCATTTAAAAAAAAGTGATTTTCCACCATTACAGGCTTTATCTGCCAGCCCCAGATGACCAGGATCTGGGTGTCAGGGCTGGTGGCAATAAGGATTGCTCCCATATGGCAGCTGCTCCCTTTATGTTCATGGCCCTGAGCAGCAAATCCAGCTTTTATCCAGAGCTGCTGGCCTCTTCCAGGAAGATGAGAGAGCAACTCAAGTCACAGAGGGGGGACTCAAGGGGCTAGAGGCAAGCAGGGCAGATGGCTGGGTATGTGGACAGAGAACGGGACACAAAAGCCACTTGCTAATCCTGCAGCCACCCTCCTCTCTTAGGCAAACATTTATACCCTTGCAAACCTTCACCTGACTGCAGCCCCAAGCTGGTTTTCCAACCCCACACCTCCATCCTGAGCCTAGCACCGACAGGTTACCTCAACCCTCTGCTTCTCCTGCAACAGTCCTGCCTCACTTCATCCCTGGTCCCAGAGGAACACCAAGGATCGCTCCCCCTTCCCTGCATCTTCACTGCTGCCAAGGTAACACATGTCCGAGTTCGATAAAGCCTTTCAAAGGTGGGCTGGCATTTTTCTGCACATGTTTTTTACTCATCCTTTTCATCTGGGTAATTTATTCCCTCTTCCCCAACACAGCTTTAATTGAGTTCACAGCAGGATCCCGGCACTGGAGCAAAGAACCAAACACCATCAACTTCCCCAGGCAGGGACCCCACAGAGAGCTGCCGGGCAAATGCTGTGCCTGGCAAAATCCCAGCTCTTTGCACCCCACCGTGCCTCTCCTGCCCACCTTGGCAGCCTCCTGGGCAGAGTGGGAGCCACTGGAGCAGCCCAGGCAGTGGCTTGGCATGAGCTGGGCCAGGCAGCAGATAGACCCTGGTGAACCCCAGCTCCCCCGCAGCGCCTGCCTGCTGCTTGGGATCAGACCAAGCACAACTAACGCTCGCACCGCCAAGCGCACAAGCCTCCCCTCGGCTTCAGCCCTGCCCTTCCCCGGGAGGGGAGGCTGGGGCAGGATACACCCGTGCACCCGCGCACTGAGGAGCAGGAGGCGCTACTGGC
>NW_010328896.1:26552-53202 GCF_000700745.2 Antrostomus carolinensis
GGAAAAGCCCATGCTTCTGCTGCCAGAACATATTTGATTCTTCTGCTAACCTGACCTTATTTAGTTCATTATAAGCCCCCAGGACATTGCAACTGTAACTTAAAAAGAAAAAAAAAAACAAACAACAAAAAAACCTAACAACAATACAAACCTTTTCTCTGATCAATAGTGCAGGCAACTGGAAAAGGCATAATTCAATTTGTCAGCACACAGTTATTAGTTACTGTGATGGAGCCCTTCCTCCCAGCCCTGCTTCCCTCACCAGTCCTGATGCTACTGTCCCTGGGGCAGGGAAGTAGCCCACAATGTGACATGGAGTCAGGGAAGGGCTGAGACCCAGCAGCCACACAGTGGCTAATGCCTGTGAGCGGTGGCAGGGCTTCAACCTGCCTGGGTAGAGGCCGAAGGAGCAAGAAACAAAGGTCCTGTGTTAAAAGCTGTGGTGACATCTACCTCATCCTTCCATCGGCTTTGCGAACTCCCTTCCTGGGGCACACACAGTGTTTAGGGGTTGCCACACCTGCATCCTCTCCTTGACATGCCAGTGCCACTGCTCTTCCCAAGCATGCCAGACTCACCATGCTGTGCATGGGCACATCTGCCCTCAGCAAGGACCCACCAGGGGACTGTCACTGAGGCTTGCGTTACTAAAGCTCCCCTCTCCCATTCTCATGGAGAGGGCTGGGGCAGGAGCACAGCGGGAACGGAGCCAGCGTGCCTAAAGGCTTCTTCTGTGGAGGAGCTCACAGCCATGGAGAGACCAGTGGGAAGGGAAACATAACTGGGCAAGCACAGCCTCAGAGAAAATCAATTACCATATGAAACAAGGGGCTGAGAGGCTTTGGGGAACCTTATGTTACACCTTCCATTGCTCTCCATCGGCAGCCTAGCCTGAAATTACCTCCCGCTGGCCCCAAGGCTCAGTGAAAGCAGAGGGGAAAGACACACAGCAATGGGTAGCCATGAATACCAAGTGGCTTCTGCATGTGCTCATCCTCCTTGTCCATCCCCTGCAACGGTGTCTCCTGGACCACCTAATCTGTCCAGTCCTGAGATCCCACCGGGGAGCAGAGAGCACCCGTCAGGCCACACCACGCTGCCTGAACCCGTGTGAAAGAGGCATTTCCAGTAACACAGCTGCTCAGCTCCCGCCCTGCTCTCCTCCCCCCACTCCTTCAGCGGGGAAACCTCGAGATACGCATCCAGAAACGTCTCTTTCCATTTGTTGATGTCGACAGGCATATCACACACATTCATTATTTAATCTACCTTTGAATTGGGCTAAATGGTTCTAACGATAATTACAGAGCATTTGTATTTATAGAAAACGGTCATGCACAATCTGCATCCACACGGATAATGCCGCTGTGATCTATAAATACGGTAGGGGATGGTGTGGGAAGGCAGACGAGGCTCCTAGTCGCCACAAAACGCACGGATGGCCCAGCCACACGGGGAGCTATTACAGCTCTTCTCATTTCAATCATGCCACAAACTGAGAGCTGACGCACAGCCAAGCAGCCACACGGCACCGGCAAGGACAAGGACGGGGGCCAGGAGCAGACCTGCTGGCAGGGCACGGAGAGGCCAGGCAAGGGAAGGGCAGTGGCAGAGCAGCCCCAGGGAAGCAGGACAGGGATGGATCGAGGGGAGCAGGAGCAGAGGGAAATGGGATGCTGGCTGTAAAGGCTCAGAGCCCCAGAGGTGGAACAGAGCAAGAGCTGAGGAGCCGCAGGGATGGGAAGCAGGGAGGGAAAATTCGCTCTTCCTCTTCACACAGCAATAAGTTTTACAGCAGCATAGCCAGCTCTTATGATTTTATTGCCAGTATTACAGAGGTAGAGCTTCTCAAAGCCCCAGCCCCTGGAGTCAAGTTAAGATGCAGGAAGCTTGGCTTTCATTAGAAACCAAGGGGAGAGAAGAGGGCCCAGCCCTCCCATCTGTGCAGAAACACTGGTAAACGTGAAAACACTAGGTTCCAATTCCAGGTGGCAAACAAAAGGAAGCCAATATTTCAGTATTTACTTGCTTTTAAAATAATCTTATGCCTCTGGAGTGGAGGAGTGTGGAGAGCAGGGAGTTAAGCAGCTCCATGATTTGGGAGGACTGGCAGGAGGCAGCATTAAAACTACCTTGGTGAAATTCTCTGTGAGTATCCCTGTAGTCCTCTGTCCCCCTGCCCCAATCTTTGGGCACATCTCAAGCTTTCCTTGCCCACCTTCTGCCCCAGCACACAGCCTCAGAACCAGCGCGATGCAGAGACACCCCAAGTGAGCCACGAGGCCATTTCGCAGGCAGGCTCATGCTCAGGAAGGGCAGGACCATATGAGATGCTGCTCAGGGCCGTGCAGCACGGGATCATTACATTGCCTATCCACATACACAAATTATGAGTACTTATATTGCATTAGTGCCTGGAAATTTCATTCCAGTCATATTCCATTCAGTGAGATACTGCACAGATACAGAACAAGCAGTATTTTTTTTTTCCTAGAGAGAAAAGCTGTGTTTCTCTGCATATTGGTTTAAAGCAAACACAGCCAGGGGGTGCGCACGCTTGAGTAATGGCCCATGACTGTGCCAACGAACAGGAGAGAGACAGCAGCACAGTGCCCATGTTCATTTGCTTTGAGATCTCCTTGTGCTGCTCCAGTAATGGATCTACCCAACCTGGCTCTGCAGAGACCCTCCTGTGCAGGAGGAAGAGTCCAATCCAGGCCCGGTTTTTCTTCAGTTTACGGCTTTACATCTCGTGTTTCCCATTGCTAATTTACAAGCAAATATTTAGCCATCTGGCAGCCCTATCCACTGGGCAGCAAAGCAAACCGCTTGGCTTTGCTGCTGAAAGGGCAAAGCTGCCATTAAACTTCCCTCCCTGAACACCGGGCACCCTCTTCTGACACAGCAAGGCATCCACCATTTGGCAAGTCACTCCTCTGCCATCTCCGTGGAGATCTCTCCAAAGGGCACAGAGGTTGCTAAATATAGCAGAGAAGCTTAGCAAACGTGCAGCCAGGCTGAGAAGACTCCTCTCAAAGTTACATCTTCCCCAGACCATCTCCCTTGCCTGTGACATCTTGGATATCCTTCAACACCTCTGCATTTTTCCATCCCATTTCCTCTTTGGAGTCTTTCCCTTCCCCTCTCTTCCCTGTTCCCTTCTCACTACCACTCTTCACCTCTACTTTTACATTCGATTTCTCCTAACGCTTCCCTTCACACTTGGAGGAGGGCTCTAGATGATGCCAATGCTCCTCTCCCAGCCCATGGATCCTCAAACGCAGAGGAGGAGAGCGTACAAACAGGAGGAGTTTGGGTAAACCACAGGCCTCTGGTAGGCATGGTCTCATCTTTGCACATACCTTATGTTCCTTCTATACTTTCATATCCCTTGGACTCCTCTAAAAATGGCCCCAAATCCTATGTACTGGCAATGGGAGGGTTAGTTGCCTACACCTATAAGGAGTTATTCCACCTTGCTCTCCCTGCACTCCTCCATGGGTCCCAATATGTTGCTTTTGGCAGCAACACTCTCCAATGCCAACCAGGCAAGAGGATCCATTTCCAAACACTGACAGGCCCATCCCAGCTTGTGTGGGGTGTCCACCATTTCTGTATGGGGCTCCCCTCTCTTTGGTTACCCACCTAGCAGCCAGTGCCAGGCAAGAGGCTGATTTTCCCACTACTGTGTAAAAATCCACTGCCTCAATGACCAACCTCCTGTTGGGCTTGGAGCACCATGCAGTGCCACACACCCTGACCTTCACATCCATCTGCAGCTTAACATTCCCCTTACTCCTCTCCTTCCAGGAAGGCACAAGGCCAGGTGACTCCTCCTGGCCCAGTTTTAACCTTTCCCATCAAGGCCAACAGGGATCAGCTGTATCATTCACAGCAGCACTGACCTGCCCTGCACAAAGCCAAAGCTACTAGGAATGAGGAAAATCATTGTAGGGTTTGGCTGAACCACACTTAACAGACTTTTCGGTCAGCTTGATCCCAAAATATCTCTGCTCCCTGCAGAAGAAACAGGCATCTAGTTGTGTTTTATCATAGCAAAGAAACTAAGCAACAGAGGAGAAAAAAAAGCACCCAGCAACCCAGGCATGGACAAGCTTGGCATGAAGACAGCCCTTGCTGCTGTATGGGTCTGAGTTGTTAATAGTGCAGCTCCTGTAGCTTCCTCACTGGGAGAGTAGAGAAAGGGGAAAAAATACATGAAAACAAAACCCCTTTAATAATGAACTCTCATGTTCAGTCAGACGTAAAAGACAGGAGAAGGTGGAGAGAAAGAGAGAGAGGAAAGGAGGAGAGACAATAGAAGACAGAGTACTATTTCCTCTTCAAATATTTATTTTCAGGTCTGCCTGGGAGTGCTGCTTATTGAGATATAGAGCCTCGCTGCACTGCAGCTTGTAAGCTCCTGCTGCATGTGTTCACAGCATTGCCTCATCTGGATGGCCGGAGCCACCAGGAATTCCCATCAGCCCAGTTCCAGACCCCACAGAGGGCAGCTCTCCTTTGGGTCCCTTCCCAGGGCACCACTTCCAGGTACCCCACCTTGCCTGCTCTGCAGCTCCCCATCCTCAGCCCAGCACCAGGTATCTGAGGAGCTTATCTCCTCCAGGTGCTGTGCTGGACTCTAGCTGGGACTTCAAGCAGTCCAGCTCCAACTCTTGGATCTTCAGCCAAGGCACAAAACCGTGTTGGAGCTGGGGCCCTGAACTGGCACTCCTCAACATTTGGAGCTCCCTCAATATTTGCCATGACACCCTCAGGGCAGCACAGGTGGCCTGCATGGAGATGGGAAATTCTCCAGCCAGTCAGGCAGGTAAGCTGAAAACAGTGACCAAGCAAGGTGGTAGAGAGCCCCAGGTTGCTCGAAGTGACATATCCTGGAGGAGAGCCAGAGCTGCCATCCTGATCACAGACAGCAATTAAGAAATTAAGCTATCCAAGAGGCTTTTTGGGAGGGGTGAGCATCTGTGGTTTGGTCAGATGCCAGAGCAGGTCAATAACATTTGTCCTTCCCCTCTCTGCTGCAGATGGAGATCCTCCTCTGCTCCTGATCCCAATGTGGCCACACAGCTCCCTCCTCCCACCACCATACACCGTGGAGGACCCACAGCAGCAGAGAGGGAGAACCTCAGGACTCTACAAGGCAGTGACAGTGGGGAGAAACCACCCAGAGAACTTAGATCTGGCAAAATCTGCTTTATCTTCCCCTGAACTATAGCTAGCTATAGCTCAAGCTCTTTTTTGCAAGGCAGGACAGGAACCTTCAGCAATGCTCCCTGAGCAGATACCAGGGCCATTCCTGACCCAGCCCCATACTCTGGGCAAGAGACAGCCCACGGACAAGGACAGCCACGTCCAGGGTGCTTGGCACTGGGGCACACTGCCGCAGGCCACACGAGGCAGCATGTGGTGCATCCAGAGCAGTCCTTGGGGTGGGGGGTCCCACCACCACATAGAAACGCCTCCACATCATGATTAGACACACGACCAACAGTAAGAGCAGGGGCATCCCATCTGTTATCTGAAACGCTGCCATCTTCCAAATGACGGGGCCTGCAGGTCATGGGGGAAGAGTCCTTCATCCAGCTCAAAACCCTGATGAGCCCTCGCTCTTCCTGTCTCCTGTGCAGCTCAGCTCCATGTACCAGAAACCAGGACAGCCACAGTGAACCTGTGCTGGCACAAGTTCACAGCCTCTTGTCAAACACTACATTACATGTCGTGAAACCGAGAAAGCCGTGTTCCCTTATCCGAAAGACTACACTGGGAGCCACGTGGAGAGAAACCCAGCTGTATGCCCAGCCACACACCCAAGCGTGAGGGACTCACTCCCATGCCTCTCCCAGGGCAGCCCACACAGCGCTCTGGCGTCGCAAACACCACGTTCTCCTCCCATCCCTGTCTCCCAGTGGCACTGCTCTCTCCCGCGCTCACACGTGCCACTCGCACACTCCCACCCCAGCCTCTGTGCTCGCACGCCTGCAGCCGCACACGGACAGCTTCCTCTCCATCCTAGGCCTCAGAAATATTGATTTCTTTCCCCCCTGCAATATTTTGCTTGGCTGGGCTGATTTAGAATTGAAGAGTCAGGCTCTGCTTAGAGACCAGAACCATATTTAATTCCACGGTTTAAAAAGCCCTGGAGCAGGTTATTCTTATTTTAAACTACCAGTGCATTTAAAAGCAAGTGACATTTCAGGGGGATGGGACGGGAGATAGCTGGTGCCCTCTGCCTCTGTCCAGCCGGCACTGGGAAGAGTTTTGCAGTTCTGCTGCTGAGCTACATCCCCACAGCCCCATCAGCTGCTCTGCCCGCGCCAATGAGAGGAGAGGGGTGGTGGCGAGCTCACGATCAAAGCTCAGGAGACCTGTTTCCATGTCTTTCTAACCGAGGAGAAATGAGAGAAAAGAGACGAGAAAGGAAAGGCGTGAAAACCTCTGATGAAAATTGCTCGGTGCATTGAGGTTTCACGATTCGTATTGTCTGCTCCCGTACCCAGGCCCTGCTTGTGAAGCTGAGTCCTCAGTAATGAGCAATTTGCAGATATTGAACAAAGACACAGTGCCTCGTCCAGAGCGCGGTCCCTGACGGTGCATGATCATGGAGCAGTGCTGCTGGAGGGCAGAGTCATCCACATCCACCCCTCTGACAAACGCACTCTCCAGCTTGCTGTAAGTCAGGGCAGCCACTTGCCTCCACAGCCCCAGCCCAGATTTCCAAAGGAGATGCAGCACTGACTTTTAGAGGGAGAAAAGGGAAAACAATACAAGAGCAAAGGCTCACCCAAAGTGTCTGTGAGCCTGTGCCAGGTCCAAGTGGTTGTGTATAGACCAGGCTTGATGCACACAGTCTCCTCTTGTGCCACAGAGAATGTCTGCTACCCAGGGCAGCCGAGAAAAGCCAAATATTGCCAAAATTGAGGGTCCAGCTCAACAGGAGGGGGTGTCCAGGTGAGATCAGCCCTGCCAAGGAAAAGGTGAAGGTACAGTGGAGGAGAGGAAACACAGGTCCCTACACACTCCCCTCATCACTTCCCTAAGGACTCAGAGCACAGGCCCTGCCCCACTGCTGTCACTGGATGCTGGCTAAGGCAGTCTGGTCAGTGGGCTGAGCACACAGACCTCCACTGCTCCCAGGTTTGCCTCAGGCACCATCCCAGGGTCCCTGCCATTTCCAGCCACACAGCCATCCCCAGCAGCCCTGCAACATGCCCATGGAGCAACAGGCAAACAGAGATGCTCTTTACAGCCTCTAAATAATGAAGATGAAGACACCAGGTGCCAGACAGCTCGAGGGCACTCTGCTATGTGTGTGTGCATGTGTACACATGTGTCTGCCGAACAGAAAGAGATCAGCAACACAGCTGAGTGCAGGGGCCAGAGCTGCCTGCCTGTGGGCTCAGAGGGCTGTTCCTTCTCAGGTTGAGAAGGCAGAGGCATCAGAGAGCTGCTCCTCCAGCTGGGAGATGAGCCTAGCAGGGCTGTGGTTTGCAATCCAGGAGTTGGGGAGCCCGCAAGGAGCTACAATTCAGTGGGAGACATGATTCACAGCAGGGCGAGCTGCGGGCTCCCGGGGTGAAGGCAGCCCCAGGGGCTGTGGTAGGGGCTCAGGACAGCTGCGGTGCGGAGAGATGTAGCACCTACCACAGCAGCCCGTGCATTAGCTCGCTGTGGTCTGCTACCACACAAAACACTGTTAGCTGTGGCCTTGTATTTTGACTGAAGCAGACAAGCAGGAGAATAAAATGGATCCTTTTATATAAGCTCCCGCACGTGCTGTAACAGTTCTGGACCTCTTCCCTCAGCTCTGCTCCTCGCTGGTGCTCACACTTGCGGGGCAGGGGGCAAGCTGGGATGGCGCTGGGCAGGAGGAAGGGAGGCTGCAAACTGCTCTTGGCCTTGCAAGGGTGGGTTTGGGCAGTGGGGTGGCACCCCACGGTAGGGACAGGCAGAGCATGCCCTGCTCGGGAGCACAACGAGAAGCCTGATGGCATGGTTTGGACCTGGTGATAGGCAGGCCAGCGCCCAGGGCCGCGGGGTATGGATGCCGTAGGGCATCCCAGCGCAAAGGGGCAAGGCTGGAGGTAGGTCCAGCTTAAACTTGAGCTCATCTATTTGGCCAACCCCAGGCAGGGGAAGCTCCAGCAAGACACAGTCATTTCAGTACATAACAGGACTGGGGTTGCCATGAGTTTGTGCCCAGGGAGGTCACATATCGAGGGGCTGGGTGGGGACCCACCATGCCTGGGGAAAAGTCTGAGTGAAGAGGAGACAGCTGAGATGCAGAGCAGGATGCAGAGCACAATTAGCTGTGGTAAAAGCCAAGGCTCTGAAAGCACATTACCATTAGCACAATTATTGTTGCAATTATTTTTCCAAATTTCTGACAATTCACTAAGAATTAGCTTAACAGAAGAAAACTTTCTGTTAAATGGTGAATCTGAAATGTGTTTCACTTTACATCTGGACATTTCTAAGGATTTACTAATTTCTTTAAGATAAAAGTCAAGGAACTTCACAACCAAAATTTTCTTTCTAGAGGAAAATGGCAATCACTTCATAGAGAGAACAGCAGAATGAAAACCTGGGACATTGTCTTTTAATTTTTTTTTTTCTACCCTAAACAAACAGTTCAGCAGAACAGAAGCATGTCTGCAAACTTCCAGTGTTGCTGAAGATGCCCTTTGCTCAACAACAACCACCAGAACAGGAACAAGCAGCAGCTTCTGCAATATCTTGTCTTGATCTGCTGAGACCAGCCACTGTCACCAGAGCTACTGAAAGCTTTGGCATGTGGGTACAGCCAGGGCACCCTTCCTCCTTCCCCAGTCTCCCAGAGAACAGCATAAGCAATAAATACCCACAGTGAAATGGCTTCAAAGAACTAAGTATTTAAGAACAAAATCAGAATGAATCAAAAAAAGTATATAAAAATAACAAAGAAACATTGCAATTGGCTAAACTGTTAGACAAATAAAAAGGTATTAAATAAAGTTTCGCAAATGTTGAGTTGACACATTTGTTTGGGTTTTTTTTACATTCAGGAAAGGCAGTGAGCCCCTTGAGCAAATCCCCCTGCCCCAGGGCTGGGCATTAAAGGCTTTTCTGGTGGATGTTGCTGGCTGAGGTCCCTCTGATCTGGGCTGCTGGATGCAGACACATCTGCTCCCGGCAGCATCACCCTGGCTGCCCTCCTCACCGTGGGGAAGGTGCCACCAGAGCTGCTGGCGTGGGCAGGGCTGTCCAAAGCAGGGGCTCTGTGCTGTTTCAGATGCATGGACAGCTGAGCCACTGCTTGTCCCACACTGCTATCCAAATGCCACCAGTGGGCCTTTCTATCAGGGTGCCTTGGCATCCCCAGCTGGCCATCTCTCCTCCAAGTAGGGCAAACCAGTGTGGCTGCTCTCTGTCACATCTCCACCTTCACCTCTCCTACAAGCACCAGCAACAACTTTCCCTCCCTGGGGAACGCAGCTTTGTGTAGCAGCATGTTACCTGTCAGGAAAGGCTCTTCTCTCAGCACCTCCAGAAGCAAGTGAAACCTTCCTTTTTGGGGAGGAGGGGAGATGCTCCCTCCGGTGACAAACACTACCAGCTCCTGGCACGACCGGGAGCACCTCGGTGTCTTCAAAGCAGAAGTCCCAAGGGGTGGCCTGGCTCCTTGCTCCCCACACCTGCAGAGCAAACATCCTGCTGCTCAGAAGCACCAGGCAGGCGGATGACATTATTTCATGCCTGCAAGGTCATTTATGGGAGATAACTACAGATGCAGAGACATGTATATATGCATATATACACGTATTTCTGGATTTCTCCTGTGCTTTGTGTGTATATATAGATAAAACCCAGAAACTTAACCAGTGAGATACCAACAAACCCATCAAATGAAGCAATTTGTCTCATACAATTGCCTGAGCTGCCTCCAATGTCACTGTCTCACCACCGACAATAAGAGGTTCTTAAGTGTCCTGAAATTGTACTGCGAGTTCCCCAATGCTCTCACCCCCGCCTTCGCTCCTCTCCCTCCAGCTCCTTCCTGTGTTTCTCCAGCAAAACATTCTTTTCCGCAAATAAACATGCAGGGAGGCACAAAAGGCATTTTGTCTAGGATTTCAATACAACCACATATTTCTCATTCAAATATTCAGCTGTATCCTTCAGAGATCAAAAGCGTAGCACTGAAATGAGGCGAGGCATGAACATCCCAAGCCAATAGCTCAAACTTCCCTCTCATCCCTGTCCTGGCTGAGGGAGTGGATGGAAGAACCTGTCACCTGCCCTGCGGTGGCTCCCAGGTGTCACAGACCCAGGACACCTGTGCACACAGGTACAGCTTTGTCACATCACTCATCTCTCCTCCACCTCTGCACAAAGCCCTGCACAGCCATAGATTACAATAATGGCATTAAAGCCTCTATGAGCCATGTCTGTGCAACAGGCAGGTGATCTGGGTGCTGAGAGGTCTCCAGAAAGGTACAAGCTGGGGCTGGCCCATCCCAGACCAACTGGAGAAAGCTCCCTGCTACCAGAAACCTGGAGCAGTCTGGCCCAAGAAAGGCTTCCCATGTCCTGCACCAGCACCCAGAGAAGCCACGGCTTGCTGCACAGGAAGAAAGAAGGTGCAGCTGTGCTGCCTCCCTGGTGCACAGCCTCTTACAGCACGGCCAGGGCTGGAGCATCGCTAATGCCCACTGCCACCTTACCCCAACGAAGCTACGCAGAGAGGGGAGGATCCATGGGTGAAGCGCACCCTGCCCCAAAACACATCCCCAAGCCTCTCCTGCACCCCTACCTTCCATCTGCCAGCCCAAATGGCGCCATGGGCTCCAGTTTGTTAACAGGGACCACTTCCCTGCCCAGTAACCTCCATGGCTGAGCCTTTAGCTCTCCTTCCAGCCCAAACAGCCCTTTTCCCCCATGGGGACCTACACGATGGGGCAGCAGGGCTGAGTCTGCTCCTTTCCCCACCTTGCTGAAGAAGGTGCTCACCTGAAGTCATGGGGTTTGGCATGTTTAGTGTATAATATTTGAACTCATACCAGTTTTATAAGCCCCTCCTGGCTCAAATCACATTGTAATTCTGAACAGCCTTAAACTCATTTAAATCCCAATAAAAACACCGCCCTGCATTTGCATTCACTGCTCACTGGTCCCTGCGGCTGCTGTGACTGTGGCTCCTGTGGAATTGATAATGCTCAGGACACTGCACACCAGAAACCAGCCCCCATAGGTGGGCTCAGGATGTGCACTTAATGGGACAGTTCAAAATAACAGATGCAAGAAACAGACCTCCAGACTGAATTCGGGATGATGCACGGAGCAGTCAGGTGCCACAGCAGCATGGGAGAGCTGCAGCACCAGTAGTGTTCCACCTCCTCTGGAATCCCAGAAGAGGATCAGGTCAGGTACAAGGCTCTGACAGAAGGCACCTGCAGACAGTACCGTGATGGGCTTTCAAAAAAAGGGCAGGGAATGACTAAGGAAGCGCCAGCAAATAACAAGCAGTGTGGATGCCACAGGGAGTTTGTGCATGAGTGGCACAGGCACCCTGGGGTGGATGGGGACAGACGCAAGTACTTGCCCTGGTTTTCCATGTTGCCTGGTGTGCTGGTGACAAAGGGGTGCCACCGTTACAGCTTGGAGGGACGTCAGGCCACGGGGAAGGTGCTGTGACTGCATCCCACAGTGCATCCTCCACGCCAGGGCACCGCAATGAAGCACCAGTCCTTCCCTCCCAAACACAGACAAGTGGGATTTGCTCTGGCTATGCTGGAGGAGGCAGCGAGGGGCTGGGTGACAGGGACCCCAGTTCCCACCAGCAAGCCCATACAGCTCTCCCACCTCACCCCAGACACAGTGGAAGTGTCAGGTTGGCAATGACCCAAGTCCTGCCCATATGCCCAAAATCACCTCTCCTACCCTCCCCAGCTCTGCTGCGCCACCACTCCCTACAGCATCCATGCATCCCTCTGCATCCTCTTCCCTCCATGCCCAGCTCTGCTCCATTCCCAGCCCTCCGCCCCCCTCAGCACTTTACGCCTGGCTGTTCTTGGTGATGACATTAGTAAGCTCCTCTGAAACAGTGATATTATGAGCTATATCCTTCCAGCAATAGAAATACTAATTATTACTGAGATAAATGGGAATATCAATGATGAAAGTCAATATTATTGCCTTCTTTGTTCCTGTTTGTTTTATTTGTAGATGAAAAGACCACTCAGGCTGTCTCCCCAGGATGTGGCTGGGAGCTGGAACAGCTCCTCTTGGCAGGCTCATCCAGAGCTGTGCTCTGATAAGAAATCATACTGCACACATGCTTGCAAAGGGCTCTCTAAATCAGCAGCTCTCAAAAGCAGGCATTGTCTTTGATTGATTCATAAAACTGGAGCTGCCTCTACTCCCCACTCCAGTACCAGGCGAGGAAAGATTTAGGGGAGGGGGAAAGGTGTAACGTGGGTGGAAGTGATTAACTGTGGAACACGGCACAGCGCTGGGAACGCCCCACAGTTCGGCTGGGTTTGATGCTCATGCCTTCATCCTCCTCGTCCTGCGGTTTAGCCACCAAGATGGAAACTGAGTGCCCCTTCCAGGCTCCAACACCAGGGCTGACCTTGGGCAAGTCCCCCAGCACTGCCACGGCCAGGCAAGCGCTTACACCAACAACGTTGCCTTATTCAGCAAGTCTGCTCCCTCTGCATATTCTGAGTCAGAGCTGCTGATTTCAGTGACAAGAGACCTTTTTTTTTTTAAGCCCTATTAGCCTGGCAGAGCTAACACAGCTAAGAGCAAGTGAATGGGATGCTAATTTTGGATCACGCCTAACAGCATGAGGAGAGTGCTTCCTGGAGCTGCCGCTCTCCACAGCAAGCGGATGTCTTCCCCATGGCTGTGACCCACCGTCATCTTCCCCGTGTCTGCACAAAGCAGGACATGGCAAGTAGGGAGCAGTGGGATCAGTGTGCAGTGCACCCCGATGCGCAGCTTGGCACACTCAGAGCACAAGGGACATTTTTCTTGTTCCTAATACACCCTAATATGTTGCTAAAAATGCCTCCCCTTCCCTTCCAAGACCCCAGTTCACCACCAGAAAACACTGATGGGAACAAACCAATCCACTGACCCATCCAAGTATCCATACAGTGATTGCCTCCCTCTAATGAATACAAACCAGGCCAGCCCCTCTCCATGCTAACGAGGACAAACACTCCTGCTGCCTCTCTCCAAATGCAATGAAACCAGGAGAACTGGAAGCCTTGCAGGAGTAATTATGCCAGTTTTTAAAAAGAATGCAGTCTGTCCTGAATATTTCATGGAAGGTAATTTTTTTAAAGCTTTTTTAAAACCTCTTTTCCTCCCTCCTCCCCTTTGTGCACGTCAGGGTGCAATTAAGCAGAAAGTATCAGTGCATAAACTCAAAGAAACAAACTGCCATGCATGCCCAGCTCCTGCTCTCGCTTGCTCCCTCTTCTTCCCAGCATTTAACATTAATGTGACATCCCAAGCTGTGTGTGCATGATACTATCTCCCACCCCAAGATGGGGAAGTGCTGTTCAACTGCCAGAAAACCTCAAGTGCCTTCCAGCCCTGCTAACACGGCACCCGGATTCCTGCCACAAATAGTCCCCAATGGTCCCTGCCAGGGCTCACGTGCACTGCAAAGCCCTAAACTTCAGGCATCCCGCATGAAATCCCAACACAAAGCAGTTCTCTGGAGCTGCTGGACTGCAGCGGTGGTATCCAGGTTTGCACCAAGGGCCAACAGCTGCATGCCTGGTGCCATCCTTGGGCTGCACAGCCTGGCTCCCTGCCCAGCTTATCAGCATTTTGCACAATTAATATGTATTTTTGCAAATGAGCTCCCAAAAATTTCAAACAACAACAAAAATCTCTTTATGTTAATAGCTTTGTCAGCCCTCTGAGCAAGGCACTTGGAGAGAAATCTGTTTTAATTTAGAGAGACAGGTGGGAACCCAGTAAAGGTGTGAAAAAGAAATTCAGGGCTTTTCTTGGCCCTGCTGGGGTGAAGGAGCAGACCTTCTGAAACAGCACCTACCAAACCAGGCTACAGACACCTCTCCCTCTCTTGCTTTCCTTCCCTTCAGTCCCATTCTCTCTCTCAGCTCCTTTCAGCCACCCTGTTTAACCACAGCTTTTGGAAGACAAGAGCATCCCTAGGGACCCCACTGTCCCTTGCAACTGTCTTGGGGACAGCCCCAACACTCCTGCTACTCTCCATGAGACCCCTTCCTTCTGAGGGAACCACCTGGTCCTCTTTGGGGACAGCATGAGGTTGCAGGGGGTCCCAGGCAGGGTCTCCTGCCACACAGGCAGCCAGGTTCTGCTGCGTTCCTTGCTCTGAGCTAGGAGATTGCTCAGCAAAACGAAGTTAGAGGAGGCAATGCTTTCCTCCTGACAACAGGTATTGCTCCTTCTCAAACAAGCGCTGACCTGCACAGTGCAGCGTGCTGCCAGGACAGACACCTTCTAAACGAGCTGCCATCCCCTTCCTCCCCCCACAGTCTCCTGCCATGCCAAGTGCTGCCACCCAGCACATTCCCCTCTCTCATTCTTCCTACACCCCCAGGTCCCCCACATCCCCCTCCCTGCTCCTGGCCACCCTCACAAGCGGTTTCTGGCCCATTGCAGCATATGACAGGGACACTCTGGGGTGCCCTTGTTCACATTTATAGGCTTTGGACACAACCCTGATGCTGAAAACTTGCTTCTAAAAAGTGAAAATCCAAGACACTCCTGTGACACAGGGGCTTAGTGGAAAGCCTGACCTACTGCAAGTTTGTGACTTTGTCACCAGAGCTAGTGACAGCAGAGAGGAGAGGGAGGAATTTTTGGGAGCATTTATGGTACATGCGTTCAGAGAGGAAGAGAAACATCCCTCAGAAACCACATAGGTTCAAAGATTTGCTCAGTTTGAACACTAAAAATTCATGCATTAAAAATCCACTCAGGTTCAGCCCTATCTCAGAACTAAATAAAACCTCTGACCACATCATCCAGCCCCAAGGTTCACAGTCTCCTTGGGGAGAGGGCTTATGCATCTGCTGGAGGCTGAGATGCCCACTCCCAGCACCAGGTCCTGCTTTGCTCCATGTTTTTGGGCAGGGCGAGGGGCTGAGTGCTGACCCCAGGGTGTCTGGGACCTGAGATGTGGCTGCTGCCCATCATTATACTACCTAGAGCCTGCCTACCCTGCTCTTGCACTAGTCAGTGGAGAGACCAGGATGAGAAACACAGACTACAGCCCCCTCCATTATCCCAAATTTCCTAGGAAATAACTTTTTTTTTTTCCCCTTCTTTTCACAAAGGAAAAACAAAACCACCTTGTTTTCTAAATACCATTCTTAGGAAAAATCTTAAACTTCTGCAAATGGCACCCTGGAAGAAAATATCCAAATCTAAACCAAAACCAGATGGCACTCAGTGCTTGTTTTTTCAGGGAGGACTTCAACCAGCACGACCATTTCCCAGCAGAATTTTGTTTTGATAGGAGATCGCTAAGAATAAATGTGTTTCAGGGCTTGCTGCTGAGAAGGTGTTTTGGCAGAAAACTGCTGTTTCCATGGTCCCTCCACTTGCTCTGTCAGCTGTGACATGGTGGGAACTCCTCTGACCAAGCATCCTTCACATGCAGCTTTCCCCAGGACCCAACCTGGAAGGAGAGCCTGTGGGAGCAGGGAGGGATGGGTGCCTGGGTTCATTCAATGCTTTCCATAAAACGGGGAACAACAACAAGAAGCTAGAAATACCTCTCTGCAAAGCTGGAAATACCTCTCACCAGCCCATCTCGCGCAGGAACATGAGGCAAGGTGGGGACACAGGTCCCTTTTTTGCATGCATCAGGTTGAGCCTATGCAGCCTGCTCTTTGCTTTGAGCAAAGAACATGATGGAAAGGGGAAATTACATATCTGTGTGCATGTGTCTGAGTATGAAAGCCAGTTCATACTGCTTTCATATTGCCTTGCTGTTCTGGTTCCCTTTTCTCTGACTCAGACGTGGGACTCTGCCTTCTGGGCAGTCCCAGGTGAGCCCCTGAGCTCTGCCCCAAGCAGAGGTGACCCTCCCAGTGGCACCACTCCTGCGAGGCAGATACCACAGCACACCGCCATCTCCTACCACCTTGGGCAACATCCAATTTGAACAATTCTCTCCCCCAGCTTTGGCATATAAAAGATGCTTGAATCATCCTAATATTTTTTTTCATTAGGAAACTGAATTCTGCTCTTCACAGAGACATCCTTTTGTTCTCTCCTGAGGACTGACATCCTGGGAAATTGCCTCAGCCCAGTCAGCTCTGATGTTTGCTGTCTCACACGTTGGCTGCATCAAACTGACAGTTCACAGATTTCAGCTGAGGATTTGTACGTACAGTACAAGCTGAAACCTGCTCCCGTTTCTTTTAACCGTCCCGGCGAGAGCGCTGGAAGGAGGCTGAGTCGGCAGAGAGTGCGTGCGGCGCCTCGCAACAGTAATAGAGACATCTCAGCAAACACTGCCTTCTGAGGACCCTCTCGCCTGCCCTCTCCTGGAAAACGAAACTATTTCTGCCCAGCACCTCCCAGGCTGCAGTGTTTGGCTGGTTTGCTCCATACAGGCAGCGCTTGCCCCTCACTGATGCAATATGAGTTGGAGCAAACCCACCTGCCTAAGCAGAACCACAGAGCCCCATGACAAAGCCCTCCTTTCTCAACGGTGCCACCATCCAAATGTTCATTCTGGATGCCTCCCTGCTCCTGTGCAGGCGTGATGGATTGAACATTTCCTACCTGCTCCAGACAGGCAGGCAGTGCCTGCCCCAGATCCTGGTTGAAAGCTGAATCACCTTACACCCCCGACTACAGTGGGGAAGGCATTTCTACCACACTTATGGCAGCAGAAACCAGTCCAGTGCTGGACTCAACACAAACAAGGCATGTGAATGTCATATGCTCAACAACACAACAGTGCCCGAGCTCGTGTGCCACCTACCCAGGTCAGATGAAGGCAGGATGCTGGGGGATCAGATGCCAGGGGCACGCTGGGCTTCGGCCTCTCCTCTGCTTTCCACTCATGCACTGTGGGTGAAATGATATCACAATTAGGGCTTTAAACCTGGCACTCAAGAGGCTAGTGGGAGAGAAATTAAAAAGCTGTGAATGCTTTTCCCCTCTCTCTCACAAAACCAGAGCTCAGCTGAGCTTAATCTTCATCTGAGATGATATTTAAAAGCTATAAATCAGGCTGCAACAGACAGAAAAACACAACTACCAAAATTTAGTGGACCCACTGCTGAAAGGACCGAAATTAACTGCTTAATAGAAGCCAGTTTCCCATGGAAACAGAGCAGGCCTGTACTTAGCAGAGCATTGATCTGCTGGCAGTTACTGGGACAGATTTGGGCCAGAGCACTTGGGAATCATTTGCAGGGATCTCTTAAGAAACGCACGCATGCAAAAGCCCTCTGAAAAACACTGTTGTAAAACAGCACTATAGCTGTCAACAAGGCCAGACAGCACTTGCTGGCCAGCGTGGGCTCACACTGCCCTCTGTGAGCCTTCCTGGGCAGGCAGCGCTGCTAGGGCAGCCCAGACCCAGGCCTTGCTCCTGGCTGCACCCCTGAACCCCAGCCTGGGTGGCTCCAGGTTACGCAGGGGGTTAAAATGCTTCTTCACACAGGACAGGAATTGCAAAACACCACTAAAGCCCAGAGCTGCAAAAGGGTCTCAAGCTCAGGACCCCAGCAATGATGCACAAGGCTCTGGCTGGGGGACACTGCATCCCATGGAACTGGGGTGTTTGGGGGTCCTCCCATAGATGTTCTGGGATCTGGAAAGGCTGTATTAGAGCCAGACACAGCCCAAAACACTGCCCAGAGCAAAGCACCATCGCACCTCCCTGGGGACCACAGGCTGAGCCCTGCGAGATGCCAGGAGCTCCAGTCCAGCCAAAGAGTACAGAGGAACAGTGGCCCTGTCCCACCCTGCCCTCCCACAACCTCACCCTGTGCTGCCATCCAGGCAGGTAGGGGATGCTCCCTAAACCCAGCTGGGCAAGCTGACCTCACCACCTGCCCCATCCCACAGCTGCCCCACACATGGGAAGCAGCACAACCCGGTCATGCTGCCAGCACCAGAGTGCCCAAACCCACCATGTCCCAGCCTCAGGCTCACCTCCCGCTGCTGCCACAGCCGAGGCACCTGCTGGGGAGGGGGCATCACAGGTACCATGGCCATGACTCTTCTGCCATGTGTGGAAAGAGGAACGTCAGAAACCATTTTCCATCATGATTGTAACTGTTTCTGGGAAGGAGGTAAAGGCAGGGGGACATATTCCTCCTTTTTTGTAGTAAAAAAAAAAAAAAAATCTGAATCCTGAGTATCTCCACAAGCAGGGGGCCACAGAAGAGCCTCAGGAGACATAAGTGTTGCTGGAGGGGCTCCAGCCCCACTGCGGGACTCTGCCTGCCCTTCCCAGCACAAGGACACAGTGCTGGGCTGGCCAGGAGTCTCTCACCTGCCCACTAGCTTTTCTGAAGCAGTTATCATCTGAGATATCCCAAGGACACCAAAGGAAAGCAAAACCATCTCATTTCCAGAGGTGTTGAGTGCCCTTGGCACTTACTGGCTTCAAACCCAGGTGCTCACTGCCTCCAGCCCTTGGCTAATTCTCACCATCACACGGTCTCCACAATAGCAGCAGAGAAACAGATGACTTGGAAGACACATGGGGCAGAGAGGGCACAAGGCAAAGGGGGATGCAGCACTTTCTCTCCTGCCCAGCTACCTGGGCCAGCCCCTTATGCTCATAGCTCCTGCGCAGACCAAATCAATTATACCAATTAGTGGTTCAGTGTTTGTTCTGGGGTGGTTTTTTTTATTCCCATTATTGACTATACCTCCTTATGAACTCATATACTTAGCAGATCTCACAATGATCCCAAAAGCTACCAAAATAAACCTTCCATGCAAAAATGAGGAGCAAACCAACGCCTCTGCTTTAGGGGAACACAACCATGCTTCAAAGGACATCTGAGGTCCTAAGATTACTCAAAAGCCTGCAGAAAGCAGGAAACAACTTGTTTATTTATTTTCTGCTGTCACACATCACTTATTTTAAAAGACTAAAAACATGTTTATGAATTTAACATATTTAAATGGATCAAAATCTGTTTAGCTAGGAAGGAAAACAACTCTCCCACCCCAAACTTCTTGGGGGCGGGGACCTGCTTTTCAACCTTCTATCCACAGCAAATATTTCAAATCCCCTTTTTAATCTGAAAGGCTGCTTCTGGGGACAGATCAGGGAGAGGAACTGTGTGAGGGGTTGTTCTACCACTCTCCTCTGTCATTGTCCCAAGCATCCCTTACCCAGAGAGAGTCAGTGACACCTGGGTAGAGCGGTCAACTGAGAGACGGGACAACAAAGGCATCTGTGTGTGGGGAGAGCACCGAGGGAAGACAGAAAAAAAACGAGAAGTCTTCCTTCCTCCTCCTCCTCCATCAGCAGCTTTCCACAAGGAGGATCAATGCAGCCCACCGTAACTGCACCGTTGTTCCATTTTTAATTAATGAAAGAAAAAACTAATCATTGAATTAAACTTCTCATTACTCCAGCTGAATACCCACTAAGTAAATTTAATTACTGTACGAATTGGGTTTCTTTCTGCCTGTTTCATTAGCTACTGATAAAGATGAAGGGGGTGGGAGGGAAGAGGGAGAGATGGAACCAGGAAAAGAGAATGGAAGATGGGAATAATAAATGCAAAAACAGAAGTAAATGATTCAGCAGGTTTCGGGGGCTTCTGGTAAGGGCCTGGGGAAAGACCCTTCCATTCCTCCCAAACCAGGCTGGAGGGATTCCCTGTGGGATCAACTCCCTTCCTCCAAGCCACCTCCTGCCCAGGGACAGCCACCATCATCTCCCAGGCCCACATCACGCATCGCACATACAGCCCGACGAGCTCTGCCCCCATGCACCTGCCCCACGCCCTAGAGGCCAGTCCCTGCTCAAAGCACCCAGAAGCTGAGCTGTGCTCTGCCATGGGCTCACCACAAGGACTCCTCGGCATGCAGGCCACAGCGATGGGGTCCCACCACACACACCACCACGTGCACACCCTGGGTTCAGGGCCACCTGCAAAGCAGCAGACAGAGGCTGGGGCACAACTGCCTCCTCTCAACATAAGGGCAGACACTGATTTCAGATCTGCAACAACTCTTGATCCCTTCTGATCTCACAGAGCTCTGAAGAAGTAATTTTTACCTGTGCAACAAAGTAGCAACCCCGTAACGCTTCAGCAGGGAGCCAGTGCTGACAAAAGCACGGGGAGAACACGAGAATGGATATCAAACACCTGCTGTCCCACCAGTTACCGAGACACCTGCCTGGCACTCTTTGTATTTTAAGGCTTTCTGCTGGAGCAGGAGTCCTAGGGGCCCAGGCTGCCGGGAGCCAGGCATGTGCCAGCAGCACACTCCCCCTAGGAAACTGGTGGAGGATGCATTCCCACAGCCCCCTCACGCTGCTGCAGATTTTGTTTATGGCATGATTCTGGGACTCTTCTACTCTCCCACTACAATTCAGCCCCCCTTCCTAAGGGCATGAGCCATCGTGGGGCAGACACAGCCCCACACCACAGAGGAGTCCAGTAAGTCTGGCACCCCCTGCCAAGCACAACAGTCTCCCTTCCAGCACGTCTCCACATCCAGCAGTTCCGTGATGTGACTGTTGATAAGGTCACATTTGGGATGAACTGGGGTAGAGAGGGTGTAGTAAATGAAAAGTGCTGCCTTTCTTTAATTCAGTAGCTTCAGCTTTCAGCTGAGAGCATGGTAGACAGTCTACCCAGGTGCTCACAGTGATGGGCTTTGGCAAGTATGGTCAGACCAGCTCCTCTATGTCCTTAAGGGGCCAAGAGGAGCCCATGCAGGTTTCTTCTGCTGCCCTATGGGTCAGGTCTTGCTCACCACAAAGCACTGTCCCTCTGCTTTGCATCAGCAGCTTGTGGCCCTCAGAGCTCAACTGCTGCTCTTCTGCAAGCTTCTCCCTCACTCTTATGACTTTGCTACATCTTCTGACCCCAAACCAAGGTGATATGTGTTTGAACCCTTCACCTCCATGCTTTGGCCATGCAAACCAGCCACCTGTCTCCCTTCCTTCCCTGCTGCTTCCCCAGCCCTTTCCTGCTCTTCTCCCTGCGCAGAGGGGTTTCTCCTGTGCTGGACAAGCCCAGCTGCAAACACCTTTCAGACAGACCAGAAGGTCCCTCCAGTGTCACATTGAACCCCCCCCCTAAACTGGACTTTCTCAAACACCAGACAGGGAAGGCATGGAGATAACAGGCACAGATGCTGTGGGGAGCAAACAGGGCTGGGTGAGACCTGCCATGCACCTGTGACATAGCAGCAGTCACCACAGGCCTGGTCACTGGTGCCAGTGGCCACCACCACAGCCTCGGGACTCCATCCCATTCCCAGGAGGATGCTGGCTCGCAGGTGGGCTCAGCACAGCATGCTCTCCTCGCAGGCACAAGCTTTCTGCCGCAGCTAAAATTATCTCCCACAGAGTCTCTCCTGCCATCCCTGAAGTCATTGGTACAACATGTTCTGCCACCACAGGCTCTTCCCAAGCTCTCACTCAAAAAACCCAACGATGCGTAGTACGTGCCTCGCAGCTCCAACTCCCTCCCACGCGCAGAGCAAATAACCCCGCAGGTTTTACGGCCATCACCTCCCCACTCTCTGCCTTGTGGGCAAGGCTCCTTCCTCCTGCCTGTGGGGCTGCCCAAACGCCCTCATGCTGCCCACCAGCCCAGCAACCCTGGTGTAACACTCCTCCAGCTTTCACCCCAACAGCAGCATATTCTGAGGATTTGGGTTGCAAAAATAGGGCACAAGATGTGTTTGCTTGTTTTTTGGTTTGGTGGCCAAACTGATAAAAGAAAGTAATTCAGGTTGACTGAAGTAATTTTTTTTTCTTTGCCAAATTTTAAACCCCAATAATAATCTGGGGCTGAATGAAACAGTTTGGTCTGAAGTAAAGCTTTCATTTTGTTTGTAGGTGGCTTCCCCCCCGGCACTGGAAAAAAAACAACTAGAAAAAAATTCAAAATGAAATGTCATCTCAAAACAGATGGCTGAAAGGTTTCATTTTGAAAATGTCAAAATGAAACTTTTCAGTGTTTCACTTTTTTTTCCCCCAGCCAAAACCACTTGCTAAATACAACCTGAATTCGTGAGCTGTTTCTGTTGACTGAAACCTGAATTACTTGGTGCATACTGTTCACTCAAAGCCTTTTTTGCAGGCCTGCACGCGCACCCCACATTGTGCATCCTGCTGCAACAGGGAGGGAAAGTGAACCCTGTAGCATGTCCTCCAGAGAAGCAGCACAGGAAAGGAGAGCAAAAGCCCAGGGTCTTACCGTGGCAGCAGAGCTCTGCAGCTTCGTTTCGGGTGCTGGAGGGGCTTCCCGTGCAGCGGAGGGAGAGGGGGGTGCTGCAGCCCCGGGCAGGAAGGACAGGGTGGTCCTGCCTGTCTCATGGGACCCAACGCAGAGCAGCGGGGCACCTCGCTCAGCCCTGGCTGTGCAGCCCTGCAAGACAGGGGGATGGGGAGAGCATGAGAAGGCGCTGAAGGGAGAAATTTGGGCAGAAAAGTAGGCAGGTGCTGGGGGCTGAAGCCAAGCACAGTTAAGGGATTAGGGCAATGTGATGGCAGCAAGCAGCTGCTGGTGTCAGGTATGTTCCCCGACACCACACTCAGCCCCATGCAATACCCATCTGCTCACTAGCACAGGGCTTTTCCATGCCAGTGGTCACACAAGAGAGAAGCAGGAGGAAATATGAAGCATCACACCAGCAGCAAACCACCTGTCCCCTGGAGAGATGTCCAAGAGGAGTAGCTCCCTCCCACCCATGGTCATTAATCGTCACAACCATCCCACACCAAGGCAGCGCTGGCAGTCAGACATCGAGGAAGGCTTTGCCCACCTGGCCTCTCTTGCTCAAGGACGGATGAACATCATCCCGAATTCTGCCTTGAATTCAGGGCCTCAACACACAGGAAAGGAATGGAAATATTTTAAATTTGCTATTGCTCCCCAAAAAGCTGGCAGTGTGCAGTAGAAAGAAGCAAAACAGGCCAAATTCAGGAGGGCATTCTCAAAACCCCCAAAATTTCAATGCAGCTGAAAGTCATGGTTATAAAAGTCTAGTTTATGTTCCACAAGAAGCTAGGTAAGGAAATCACATGCCACAAAATCCTACAAAAACAACAGTTGACACCTAAACCCAAAGTCAGGTACAGAGTTCAAGTTAGAAAAGTACATTCATTTTCTTTTCCTTTTTGCCTCTGGCTCAGTTCAGGGGCAACAGCACTGAGATGCTGCAGAAGCATTGCCCTTCCAGCACCAGCACACACCACACAGCACCAAAGCTGGTGTCAGAAAACCTGTTTTTGTGAGATCACTAGCCTGATTGCTAGATGAAAGAGGATTAGATGAAGCTTAGACTAAGCATCTCAACAGTACCAAGCTTTAAGACGATGCTCAGCCATTGCCACTGCTCAGGTAACACAGAAACAGATTTATCTGCTAAGAGAAAAAAATCTTACATCAGAGAGCCCTCCTCAGCATGAAGAGGGGTATTTGCCGGGTCCTCAGGAGGAAGGTACGTGTCCGCGGGGGCAGGGCAGACCTGGCTGCCAGCACGCAGGAGTCTGCCGGATGGAGTCACATGGAATAAGAGGCAGACTTGCTCCAAATTCAAACCTCCTCCTGAGTTCAGGGGGTGGCAATCGGAAATTAAGCCCATCTGTTCCTAAAACATTGCACTAGCAGAGAGGTGAGGAGGCTGAAAATTTGAGTTCTAAAGAAATCAAAAGCACTAGAGAGACAGAGCCAGCGAGCTGCCCAGCAGGGACGGGATGGTACCTCTCAGGCGCCCTCCTGCAATGAGTTTGGCGATCTCAGTCCAGACCTCAATTAAACCTCTCAAGCAAGGGAGCTGCAGCAGCATGCAGACCCCCAACATTAGCCTACCCTATTAGGGATGATAAGGCACTTGGGGCTCCCCAGATCTCAAGGATGAGCTGCACAGGGTGCAGGTGAGGGAAGAGAAACTGAGGCAGGTACCAGTGGTGCGAGGGGCTGGCAGGCAAGCGTTGCCACGCCAGCTCTGGAGCTGCCACAGCCAAACTGACTGGTGAGCCATGCGGCTGCAGTGATCTCAGCCCCGGCAAACATGCCTTGTCACGTGGGACAGTGTTTCAGAAATGAATATTAAGTGATCAATCAGCATTAAAACCAGCCAGTTTTGAGGTGTTTAAAAGAAAATGTCTCTTTCCTCCCTCTGAGCCCACTTTTCATTTTAAGAATCTCAATTTTTTCTTTTCTACCATCAACCCAAACTCTGCTGTCAAGCCCAAACGCTCACTTTGCATTTCTGGAACATTCATTCAATCAAGTAATTCAGAACTAAACCAAACCTTCCCATTTTCCCCTTTTCCCTTGAAGGAACAACACTAAACCACCCAGCCAGTCTGGAAATCCATTTTTTGCCCAGTTCTTGCTAAAAGCCAGGACAGTGGGGCGTTGGCTGGGAGCAGAGGTGTGGGAGGTAGCAGCCAGGTGGGATTTGGAAGTGCTGCCTACAAAGCACCTCCTGGTGCCAGGACATTCAAAAAAATCAATTTTTACACAGCCTCTCTCCCCAAGAGATGGAAATAACAAGGGAGTAGAATGGGATCAGGTGTGGGGAGACAGAGGGAGATTTAAAAGCAGGTCCTGATCACCACTCAGGGTACTACAAGGAGGCAAAACCAGCATTGGGAAGAGAGCAGGAGTACCTGGTCCCTCATGTTTGCAAACAGAAGCTCACATTTAGCAAAGGGTGTTTATGAGTATTGAGGGGGAAGGAAAAAAAAAAAAAAAGCCATGCCACTGGGAATAACAGGGCTTTCTTGAGGCTGGCAGCCGAACAGAATAAATCTATCCACTGGGTATAAATTGTTTAAGCAAAAAATCCCTCTCAACTTGAATATTTTGCAAGAAAAATAGCAACAAAAAATGAAGGGAAACTCTGAACCCTCATCATTTCTCTCCTCGAGGTCAGAGCTGTTATTCTCTTCTGCAAGGGAGAAAAACGCCTTTCACTAGTCAATTTAGCTAAAAGAAATGAAACATTGGGGAAGCAAGTGTGTTACTGCCTGAACTGACCTACCTGGCTGGATTAGGCTCAATATCTCTACTTAACAGGGAGTTGCCTTCCAAGAGGAAGTTGTGGGGAGGCTCGGTGTTGGGTAGAGGAGCAGTCTGGTGCAAGTTAGGAAGAGCACGATGCTTCACTGATCTGTTCAGATGGGGATAGAGCAGGACCCCAGTGCCATGCAGGGAGCTATGCTGTGCCTCTGACCCCAAGGGCAGGATCCTGGTCTCCCCCTGCCCGTATCCCTGGTGCAGAAGGTAGCAGAGGCGCCACATCCCCCATCACCTCCAGGAGCAGACCTGGCTGTGGCACAGAGGCACTCAGGGGTAAAGGAGACAATCAGCCACTACAGCAGTCAAGGAGAGGAGCCTTGCGCCAGAGCCTCCTCAGTTATTATGCAGAGGCTGTGTTAAGGTTGCTGCTTTAGTGCACTGCAGGCACTAAATTAAGGGGACATTTACAACCCACAATGCAGAGAGCAGCTGCTAAAGGTGGTCACAGTGAGCAACTTCACTTCTGGGTGAAAGGCTCCGCAAAAATCTCAGCCAGGAGAGAATGAGATGAGAAAAAAAGTTGCTCCTTCCACCCCCTGCCCTGCAGGGCAATGCCAGGACATCTCTGGGCACCTGGGGCAAGTGTGGAGCAGTAATGACCTGCTCCACTCAGTGCCAGACAGGGTCTCCAAGGCCTGCCCTGTACGGAGGGGATGCAAAGCCCACGGGATACTGAAGTTTGGTCCAATTAGCAGAGACCTAGTGTGACAAACTGCACCACCACCATCACGACAGCACTCAGCTGGAGCAAACCCAAGGGACCTGCTCCCCAGAAACAATGTTCCCCCAGACTAAGCCTTGCTAGGGCTCCTCACAGCACAGACCAACAAGGCAGCTGTCTAGAGTAGTTTGGGGTGGCAAAGCAGGCCATGATGCCTGCTCAGCCTTATTTCCCACCCACGATAGCCAAGCTGGCTGCAGCTGCCAAAAAGGGGGTCATGCAGGGTGACTGCTCCCATGGCTCCTCCTGGGAGCAGCCAGCATTGCTCCTTTCCTCCTCCCATGCCAAGCCCAGCTCACCAGGACTTTCCACCAAGCGCTGCTCCTTCCTCCGCCTGCTTGCCTGGCAGGAACAGCCATCTTCAGCACTGCCCAAAGCCCAGCATGCCTGCACGGATGAGCCAGCCATGCCCTGCGCTTCCACTCTTCCCCAGTGCTGTGGCAGTGCCCAGCTCATTTGCTGACAACCAGCATTCAGGCCTTTTCCTCGCAGGTTCAGGGATGCACCACGCTGTGTTCAGCCATGCAGAGAAGGGGATGGCTCGCAGAGGGACCTGGCACAGGCCTAGCACTCAGCCCAAAGCATCGAGCCAGGAGGTAGTCACTTCCTAGAAGTGGCCAGAGGGAAGGGGAATCACAGAATGTTGGGGATTGGAACGGAC